>NC_140580.1:878950523-879122301 GCF_964204655.1 Triturus cristatus | reverse complement strand
TTACAGCATACTTGGTCTACAGCTGTTTCGGAGCAGATCCTGAAGATTTGTGTGTATTATTGCTATACACAGGGCATATTTGTGATATGTATTGATGACCAGCGGAAACCATATAAATGACTACCTTATTATACATGAACGAATTTTGAATTTGATTATCGTTTGGGATGGAATTATCACCAAAAGAGAAGTTTCCCAAATAGAAGATTGAGCCTTAAAAAAGTTGCGAGACAGTGTGCCCACCAGGTGACGAAACACGTGTTGGCTAAGAATTCAGTACAACGAAATAAGAAAAAAAGAAAGAAAGAAAAGAGAAACAAAAGAAGATTCAGTGTTTTTCTACTTTGGCTTTTACACATAAGTGGACTGTAATTCTAGCGTGTGCTGGGGACTGTGTTTGTGTTCCAATGCCATATTGGACAATTCCTCACCATGGTTATTTGCAATTGCGAGGCAACACTGAAAGAGTGGAAGAAGGGGGAGAAAGTGATGTTTATTTAACGAAAGTTTATTTGTTTGTGCATTGATGAAATACAAATGTAATTCCCAAGATTCTAGAGGAATGGTGATAAGGGGTCCTCTCCAACCAGTGGGTCCTAGGTGGTTCGGTGGATCTGTCTTGGAGTTGGGGGTGTGGTACGTTGGTGTGTTAGGGAGTCTCCTTTTTAGGTTGAGCCTGGGCAGCACATGTGCTGCTCTGCGGTATGCTGTATTGGAGTATGGAATAGAAGCCCCGCCCTCTTCCCGCCAATATTTGTTATTGGCTTGTGTCATTGTCCATCATAAATGCTGGCTTCTGATTCATTAATAAGCTTATTAGTCCCTCCTTAGTACCGCCTTGTCTTCATTTGTAACCTCCCATGAGAACTGTCCCTTTTACTTTGGTTGTTACACTGTATGTCTTTTTTAGTCTGTAAACACTATTTTCTTTAATGAGTTTCTCCTACTGCAGGCACGACATGCTTTCCTGCTTCCTGCAACATCCAGCACGCCATGGGCACTTTCACTTTCCGAGCAGCCGGGATAGGTCTCTCATTTACAAGAGTTTGAGCTATTGCCATTGTAAATGACAATGCCTTATGTTTATGTGTTAATTATCAAAACAGATAAATAAAAGGCATTGTCATTTACATAACCAATAGCTTAAACTCTCGCAAATGCAAGAGCTATTGCATTGCAAATGCTTGTTTCTCATGCATCCAGCTGTCCTACAATACTAACCTTAAGCCATAGCCTTGCCTCAAGAGGGGTTCTTCATGCTCCATCGGTGGTAACAGGCCAGCTCTGGACTTTTCTGGGTACTTGGCGTCCTCCATGTCCACTTAAACCTCCTATCTGCATTCTGCTGCGCCCACAGCATATTCTCTTTCTCTGCGTAGACTCACTGTAATTCCCTCTCCTTTTGCCTATCAGCAACCATGCAGCTTCCAGGACCACCCATCGGGGTGTCATAGTTTCTGGCCCATATGGAGGTGGTGTTGTTGTCTGACTTCCGCATTCAGCTGCTTTTCTATCTGATGACGACTTCTTAGGTTACAGAGAACTGGGAATATGCTTTAGCCACAAATGACGTGTCACAGTGATGTAAGATGATACCTTTTACGAAAAAGGGGCCTACATACCTTCAAAAGCTGGCCATCTGATAGATTGCCAACAAAGAATGACTGCAAACCAAAGTATTAATCACTCATCAATTAAAGTTCACAAGACTGAACACAGAGGATATAAGCTTTGGGGTTGAGTGCCCAAAACCATGGAATGCCCTTCCACCTGGTATGAGAGTGAGCAGTTTAGACAATCAATGACTGAACCCAGAAAATTACAGACATTGTGAAGAAAAATGCTGGACCGCGAAACTCCTCCTGTGAGTGATTGGCGCGAATGATTCCCACAGATCACTGACCCACACCCCCACTGCTGTGAACCTTCCTGCACACAAACAATCTTTCCCTGCAACGCAGGCACCCTTGCACGATGGTGCAAGAGTGCCTGCGTTGGCGCTAGACAGCTTCATTTAGCGCCAGCGCTAAGTGAAATGCAGGGCAGGGGTGCGCCGTATTCTTGTGAATACGCACATCCCTGCGACGTTTGGAAACTGTCAGAGCACGGCATTAGCTTTCTTTACTTAACTCCGCGCTCTGACAGCTAGTAAATATGCCCCCAGGTCTAGGTACACCAGTATGATGACTTTTAAATAGTTCTGTTTATCCATCTGTGGATAGTGCATACCTGCCTTTGGGCTCATAACCTGGCGGAAGGAGACTTTACAGGCCTCCTCGGGTCCCGTGCCAGCAGGGGGAGAGGAAAACCCTGCCAGTGCCAGACAGCTATGTAATGCCAAGGGAGTCCTTGCTGGAAAGTTGCACAACTATTGACATTACTGGTTCTTGGAATTTCGGAGCAGCTGGAAATATGTTCACCTTCGAGCGCATTTATTAGACTTTATCAGACGCATGACGCTCACGAGGCAGACGTCCGAGTCAAGTCAGGTCACGGGGCGGGTGACAGGCAGAGAGAACCTAGTCAGCTTCTTTCCGCGATTGACCGAACGTAGGGAATAGCCGAGTACAAAGTGTTCAGCCGGATGAAGCCGGGCCTCTTGGCCGCCATCTTATCTTATCTAGGCTCCGATGTTCTTGGAACCGTAATAAAGCAAATCCATTTAAAAAATAACACTGCACTATTATAGCCTTGTCCACCCAGCACATGCCACAGGCTGGATGTTTGGTCGGGCCAAGTGTAAATTTAGACATGAAAAATATTGATACTCAAAACATCTGTATTTTTTTAAGGTAATTTTTCTCTTCATCGTCCTTGCCTCTGTGGTGTGAGGCGGATTCTTTCTATCGCTTTTCTGTGTTTTTTGTGGGTCGGAGGGATCAACTTGGAACTCTAGTAGCAAAACGCAAAATGATTATGCCCCTTGTAAAATTTGGTGTGGGGCCTTAAACTTTTACTTTGACTGACAGGGTCACGGATATTGAAAGGCAGTGGCCTTAATGGGGTCCTCCGAAGAGAGTGCCCCAGTTCGAGGCCTAATTTATGCTCCTTTGAAACCTTTTCTCCTCGTTCTTCCTTATTTTTGTTTCTTTTTTCTTGCATTGTGCCGTCATTTCCTCTTAATCTTTCAGTTTTGTAAATTATTTTTTCCCGAGGGTCTTTAGTTATTAACTTCTTTTTTATTTTTGCTGCTATAAATGTTTCTTTTTCCATAAAAAACAGTGAAAATCAAAAACGTTGGTCTGAGTTATGTTCAATATTGTTTATCTCAACAAATACGATTTCAATGTTCCAGGAGACTTTCACTACACATCCAAGGGTGAGTCAATTGAACTCTTTGACCCTGAGTGTTACACAAGGATCTCTGCAGCAACTGATTCCTTTTATCAGCTAGAACAATAAAAGCGAGCCTATCATCAGGGCTTTAAGTGGGCCGGGTCTCACCGGGTCTAAGCACCGGCAGTTTTATAAAGGGGGGATCGAAACGGGTCTCTATCGGGCTCTGTTTTGTGCCCTGGCACAGGCGGTCCGTTTTTTTCCTGACTGCAGTGACAGCAGGCACATCGATGTGCGCTGCTCACACTGCTCACTTCTCACATGTGGAGAGGTCACGGCATGATGTCATGCCAGATGAGCGTTGTAGGGGAAGAGAAGTCCTTTAGAGAGAGTCATTTTCTCTCTGGATTCCACTTCTATTTTTGAAACTCAGGAGCAACAACATTGTCCTGGTGTCACCAGGGCTTTAAGTGGAAGCTTTTTCAATATTATATACGAGCCATATTTGCTGCTTATTTATCTTATGCAACTAACAACCATTGACAAAGCCAATAGTCCTGACTTGTAGGTATGATGTTTCTTGTTGTATCATATATCTACCTGCAATGACAGAAACAGCAAAATACAAGTCGAGTGGGACTCTATGCTAAGCACATATTTTTAGCTTACATGCTTTAAGCCTCGCCCTTAATTACATTGGCCACGCCCCTTTATGAGCCCCCCCCCCCAGTTTTTTCATCCCACTTAAAGCCCTACCTATCATGCAAATTGACTGTTTATCATACAGGTGTCTTTAACGAGGAATGTCACAGCACAAGAAATGAAAATGTATAGATTTGTTATTTGCTTCCTGTTAATTTTGAGATTTAGGCTAATGAAGTTAATTAATTTTTGCAAAGTCACATATTGTGTCAGCTGAAGAGCCCCTCATGTGAGAGTATGTTGTATTTATGAAAGCGCAAACCTAGCCAATAGACGGTGGAGCGTTTCACTAAGGCTAGGCGCTACAAACAACTTGATAGTTAAATCCCATCGAATTTACCTGAATGACCAACAAGCGTGCAAATAATATGCACTAAACTTAATGATATGTAAATTAACCTCATCGATTTTATTTGTGACGATCCTGATAACAGACAATATTTTTTAACCGTTGCAAAATGTGAAGTGTAAAAAAATGGGGTGGGTAGTTTTAGTGGTACGTTGTGGTTGTGGAAAACATTCCTGCTGCACTTCAAGACTGCCATTTTTTTTTGCAGTTTTATATAGCACAAAAATGACTCGAATGTGTTAGAGCACGTTACAGGAGTAACAGTTACATTACACAAGGACACATTCATTTTTTGTAGGCACGGGGAGATTGCTCAGCATCACAGGATGTTGAGCCAATGCTGAGATTTGAACCCGGTTAATTGTCCAGGGGTAGCTCACCAACACTCATCAGAAGGAGTAACAGCAACTTCACATTGGGATTTACCTCGCTCCACCAAGTCCCAAGTGGTAGCTGTTTGCCCTCTACTTGCTCATGCCACTTGTGAGTGGATAAATTAACCCTCAAAGCTGTAGTCAACCTAACAGTTCACTGCAGCTACACCGGATCTAGGACAGGAGATCTGGCTGCAGGGAATGATTGCCTGAAAGGGCCGGACAGCCTACACTTTATGTCAGGTGAAGTAGGGTTAAGTCTGGCAACCACACCTGCCTTTGTGAAGAGCAAAGCTTCCTAACTCCATGAATAAGATTAAACCTTTGTTCATGCCTAGTTTAAAAGGTAGTTTGTTCATTCTTGCAGGCTTGATCCTCCATATGGAGTAGCTTTCAAATTGCAGGATTTACAAAGAATTAAAGGTGAAGTCTAGTCTAGTCATAGATTTCCAAATACTCCAATGTGCACATTTTTGCATTGAGAATTTTCAGCTGGTTTTACAATAAAATTGTATTGCAACGTAACATTTATGTTACACTACTACCTCTATGTGGGGTGCTGTGTGGTATAGCATGCTACACCGTGTATGGTGTGTGATTGGAAGGGTGTTGTTTTGGTCCTATGTGCAAAGTTTTTCCATGTTGTGTGTAATGACCACGAAGATGCCATTATCTTGTTATGGAATGAGGTGCTTACCAGTGTGATGGGTGAAGACATGGAAGACATAGGCTAACAGTTTATGGTTTTTGGTAAGCTGGCAGCTTTGATCAGCTCAACAGGTCCCTTTATGGTCTTACTTATGTTTGAAGTCCAGTAACCTGGTTACTGCACAGGGCTGTCCATTCTGAGACTTTAGTGTATGTTTGTAGTCCGCAGCAGGCCTAGGTTGGAGGAAGAGATGGTCAACAGATATGTTTGGATGGACTTTGTTGTATTCATCCCGTGTATTAATGTAATTGTAATTTGTCAATAAGTGTAGTTAATTGGGACCCGCAGTCATGGACTAAGTTAGAGTCCTCCGGAGACCAGTGGTAACAGATCTCTTGCGTTATTCCATGCATGTTGCAATGATGGTGAGTGGTTTATTGCTGTGGATTGGTACAATATTGGTTGATATTCATGATCTGTAGTGGTTCTGTCTTCTGTGAGTGTCAAAGGGCCAGGCTGTATTGAACAAGTTACTTACCTTCGGTAACACGTTTTCTGTTGGATACAGTATCTGCCTGTGGATTCAGCACCTTGTGAATATCCCCTGCGCCAGCAACATTCAGAAATTTTTCGTAGCTCTCCACGCCAACGTCACAATAGCACGGCTCCGCACGCGGCTCCGCTGACGTCACTGGAGCCATAAGAGAGCCTCGTCAGCGTGATGATGCCAGTTCCGCTCTTTTTCTCCGTGCCTTCGAGGCACACGGACGGACCGATAACAATACATATACAGTATACACAGTACATAATATTCAAACCAAAACACACAGTGTGAAGTCAACGCAGGAAAGCAAAAGAAATAACACACTTCCTTTAACAGTAACAGATAGATTTTATCACATTATCACTATTGTAGGTATACAAGGGTGGACAACGGGGAGGCAGGTGGGTCAGTGAGGAATCCACAGGTAGATACTGTATCCACCAGAAAAAGCGTTACAGAAGGTAAGTAACTTGTTCTTCTGATGGATACATCTGCCAGTGGATTCCTCACCTTGTGGATAGAGTCCCACAGCAGTCCCCACTCCCGGAGGAGGGTGTCCACCCTTCTATACCAAAATGTCCTGAAGGACGGAATGTGCAAAGTGTCCGTCCCTCCTCACCTCGGAATCTAAGCAGTAATGCTTTGCAAAAGTGTGGAGGGAGGCTCAAGTTGCCGCTCTACAAATGTCCTTCACAGGAACACCTCTAGATAAGGCAGATGTAGAAGACTTTGCCCTGGTAGAATGAGCCCTTATACCCTCTGGAGGTTCCTTACCGGCCAAAGAGTAACAGATCTTGATGCACAAGATAATCCATCTGGAAAGGGTGCGCATGTACCGCTCTGCCTTTCCTGCAGCCAATGAAGCCCACGAAGAGCTGGTCATCTACTCGAAAGTCTTCAGTTCTATTGAGGCAAAAACTCACCGTCCATTTAGGGTCCAAGCGGTGAAGCCGCTCTTCCTCCTTGGAAGGGTGAGGGGGGAGGATAGAAGGTAGGAAGGGCAATGGACTGCCCCAGATGGAAAGGAGTTACCACCTTAGGCAGAAAAGCAGCCCTGGTCCTGAGTACCATTCTTTTAGCATGAATGGACAAGAACGGGGGTTTCGAACTCAGAGCTTGAAGCTCACTTACACTCCTTGCCGAGGTAATGGCAATGACAAAAACTGTTTTAAAAGACAATAGCCTTAAAGGACACTAGTGCAAGGGTTCAAAGGGAGAACGCATCAAGTAAGTTAATACAAGATTTAAGTCCCATTGAGGCACAATAAATGGAGTGGGCGGAAATTTGTTGGTAAGGCCTTTAATGAACCGTAACACAATAGGTGATTTAAACAAGGACGGCGGGTCCGGCAAACAAAGGAATGCCGACAAAGCCGATAAATAACCCTTCTCAGTAGCTACAGCAAAACCTTGCTGAGCTAGAGAGAGAGCAAACTGAAGGATGTTGGATAAACGAGCCCTCAAAGGGTCAATAGACTTCTCCCCCCTCCAATGAACAAATTTGGACCACCTTTAGGAATAGATAGACTTGGTGGAGATACGCCTGGCAGACAAAATCATGTCCACCACATCAGGCAAGAGAGAAAAATAATTCAGATTGCCCCGTTCAATCTCCAGGCATGAAGGTGTAAGCTCTGGAGGTGGGGGTGTAGAAACCGTCCCTGCGACTGCAAGAGGAAGTCTGTCCTGAGAGGGAGATGGAGCTGAGGGCACGAGGAGAGGTGGAGAAGATCTGTATACCACACCCTTCTTGGCCAATCCGGGGCGATCAATATGACTTGGGCCCGGTCTTGGCGAATCTTCCTTAGAACCTGAGGAATCATGGGTATGGGAGGAAACGCGTGAAGGAGATGTGAGTCCCATCTCAACTGAAACGCGTCCCCCAAAGCGATAATGGAGACTGCAGAATGACGGGCAGTGTGCGTTCTCGTGAGTGGCAAACAGGTCCACCTGAGGAGTTCCCCACGTCCGAAAGACGTGACGGACCACCTCCAGATGGAGCCTCCACTCGTGGTCGGCAGAGAACTGCCGACTGAGACTGTCTGCACGCACGTTCAGAACTCTGGCCAGATGATTTGCCATCAGACAAATCTGATGATCCTGAACCCAGGACCAGAGACGCAGAGCCTCTCTGCAGAGACAATGCGACTCCACTCCTCCCTGCTTGTTGACATACCACATCGCGGTAGTGTTGTCCGTCAGGACTTGAACCGACTGACCGCGAAGGGAAGGGAGGAAGGCCTTGAGTGCCAAACGTATCGCCCGCAACTCCAAAAGGTTGATGTGAAGCAACCTTTCCTCTGGAGACCAAAGACCCTTGATCTCCAGATCCCCCAGATGCGCACCCCACCCTAAAGTGGATGCATCGTTATCACTGTGGCCACCGATGGAGGTAGATGGAAGGGCTTTCCTTGAGACAGATTGCCCTCCACGCTCCACCAAGACAGATCCGCTGCAGCTTCTCTGGAGATCCTCACAGACTCCCTGAGATCTCCGTTGTGCTGATACCACTGCCTGCGGAGGCACCACTGGAGTGCCCTCATGTGCCAGCGTGCATGGTTGACCAACAGAATGCAGGAAGCAAACAGACCGAGCAGACGAAGGACCTTCAGCACGGGAACGACCGCTCCATTGTAAAACAAGGGAATCATTTCCTGTATGTCACGAATCCTTTGTGGAGGTGGGAATGCTCGACACACAGTAGTGTCCAGTACCGCCCCTATGAACAGGTTGCGCTGAGAGGGCACCAGGGGAGATTTGGGCACGTTTATCGAGAAACCCAATTTGTACAACAGCCAAGTTGTAACCTGCAGATGATGAAGCACCTTCTCTGGTGAATCCGCTTTGATCAGCCAGTCGTCCAGATAGGGGAAAAGTGGAACCCCTGACCATCTGAGATGGGCTGCCACCACTGCCATCACCTTGGTGAAGACTCGAGGTGCAGTAGTAAGACCAAACGGGAGAACCCCAAACTGATAATGTTGCGACCCTACCGTAAAACGGAGATACTTCCTGTGCGACTCCAGGATCGGAATATGAAAATACGCATCCTGCAAGTCGATCGACACCATCCAGTCCTCCTGTTGCAGCGCTTGAAGAACCTGCGCAAGGGTGAGCATCTTGAACTTCTCCTGCTTCAGAAAAAGGTTCAAGATCCTGAGATCCAGGATTGGACGTAGCCTGCTATCCTTCTTGGGTATCAGGAAATACCGGGAGTAGAATCCCTGATCCCTTTCCCGCTCTGGAACCACCTCTATTGCACCTTTTTTTAGTAATGTTAGGACTTCCTCCTGCAGGAGAAGAAGGTGGTCCTCCGAGCAAGCACCTTGGCAAGGAGGGTAATTTGGAGGGAATTCCCGAAAGGGAAGAGCATACCCATTTTCCAAAAGATTTAGAACCCAAAGGTCTGTAGTGACCGATTCCCAATCTTGTAGAAAATGGGTAAGCCGACCCCCCACAGGACCAACATGATCCAGAATGGTGGATCTAGGGCTGCTTTGCTGTGTCAAGAAGTAGGGAGGTAGAGGAAGAGGAGGAGGTGGCGGGCTGACAACCTCGTGGACGACCTCTGTTCATGTCCCTGTAGGTCTTATACAGGGTATTTTGCTGCTGCTGAGGCTGCCTGTAGGTCTGAAAGGACGACCTCCCAAAACCTCTGTACCTTCTGTAAGAGGAACATCTAGGCTGCGCCTGCAGACCCAGACACTTAGCTGTGGCTTTGCTGTCCTTGAATCTTTCCAAGTCTGCATCTGCTTTCTTCCCAAACAGTCCAGGACCATCAAAGGGTAGGTCTAGAAGTGTTGCCTGTACATCTGGAGAGAACTCCGACGACTTAAGCCAAGCACTTCTTCTTGTGGCAACCGAGGAGCCCATGATCCTGGCAACAGAGTCCGCAGTGTCCAAACCACTCTGAATCACTTGACGTGCAGCTGCTTGAGTATCCGACAAGACCTCATTAAAATTCTGCTTGTCCTCCTCAGACAATTTAGGGGCCAGCTGTTTTGCAGAGTCCATTAGGGCGTGGGTGTAACGGCCCAAAAGACAGGTGGCGTTAGTGGACTTCAAGGCCATACTTGCCAAGGAGAACACCTTCTTGGCTGACTGGTAAAGCATTTTTGACTCTCTATCACCAGGAACTTGAGGAAAAGCTCTCGAAGACTTCTTCTAACATGCAGCTTGAACCACCAGACTCTCTGGAGAAGGATGGGATATTAGGAAGTCCGGATCTCCTAGAGCCACCCTGTATCTCCTAACAACAGATTTTGACACTGCCGGAGTCGAAAAGGGCTTACGCCAAACCTCCATAACTGGCTCAGTGATGGCATAATTGAAAGGAAGCAAAGGTTCTACTACAGTCGAGGGAGAATGAAGAACCTCCGTCAAGATATTGGACTTAAATTCAGCCGTTGGGAGCTGCAAGTCTAAGAGCTCTACTGCCTTCCTTATAACTGTGTGGTAAGGAACCACATCCTTAGAGGGAGCATCAGAAGGAGGAGAAAGCTCCCATTCTGGGGACATGTCAAGGCCACTTGCCTCCCTTAAGTCTTCAAATAAGTCATCTGACTCTTGAAGTTCACCTTCCGCCAATTCTTCTGCCACATACCTCTGCTCTTCCAAAATCCTCTGCGCCTCCCGCCTGGATCTTATCCTCAGAACCGGCGTCGGCGGCGCCACACACGACTCCGACGGAGCCGGCGTCGAACACGGATCTGGAGGCACAGCCTGAGTCGAACGAGGTCGAGCTGGCGGAGCCGAAGATGAAGGGAACGGCGTCGACGTCTTCGGCGCCAGGAAGGCGTCGCTGGAAGGAGTGGCATAAAGGGAGCCTGAGCATAGGCCTGAGGAACCCCCAAATTAAAGGCCATTGGACCCATGGGACCCGAAGGTGCTCCAGAGGGGTACATTGCTCTCGTAAAGACACCATACATGGCATTCAAATAATGCAATGGGTCTTGGCCCGGGCCAGGGAAAGGTGGGTAAGGGCCCAATAAAGGCTCAGGCTGAGGCATTACCGGACTCAGGCCAATCGACGCCGAGGGTGAAGCCAATGGAGTCAACGACTCATCAGGTATCGGAGCCTCTTCCACCGGAGCCGGAGAATGCGTCGGCGTCGGAGATGGAGCCGGAGCTGGAGCGGCTACGGGTGAAGCCGGACGAACAGGTGAAGCCGGATTCGAACCCGAAGGAGAAGGAGAAACATAGTCCTTACGACGCCGAGGAACTGGAGAAGTCAATTTCGGAGCCGTCTCCTTATCTGAATGGCGTCGAGAGCCGTGCCTCTTCTTCTTTTTATGCTTCTTTGATTTTGAAGCATGACCCGACGTCGACTTCGAATCCGACCTCGACCTCGATCGCCTTCGACCTCTCTTCTCCTTCCTCATCTTCGCGATGAACAGCTTGGCCTCTCTCTCCTTTAAAGCCTTTGGGTTCATCTTATGGCAGCAAGAGCACCCCTCGACGTCGTGATCCGACGACAGGCACCAGACACAATTTCGGGAGGATCAGTGATGGACATATGTCCTCCACACTCTCTACAGGGCTTGAACCCTGCCTTCCTCGACGACATCTTCAGGAAAGAAGCAAGAGAAGACCAGAAACACAATCCAGAAATACAAAGTAACTAGCTACGGAGAGTCCCAGAAAACAGTTCGCATCGACGGCGCGGAAAAAAGGGAACTGGCGTCATCACGCCGACAAGGCTCTCTTATGGCTCCAGTGACGTCAGCGGAGCCGCGTGCGGAGCTGTGCTATTGTGATGTCATCCTCGTTGGCGTGGAGAGCTACGAAAAATTTCCGAATGTTGCTGGCGCAGGGGATATTCAAAAGGTGAGGAATCCACTGGTAGATGTATCCATCAAAAAGGAAATTATTATGAAGCCTGTCTGAACTACAATCGGCCACGTAGGCTGTAGCTATATCTGTGGACTGTACTTGAAGAAGCAATTATTGTTACAGGTTCTATCGCAAGGTTATCGGATGGTGTAGTTATCTTGGAAACAACATTTTCACATCTGTTTTAATCAGTAAATGGTCCTGGATGCTTTACATTTTGTCTGTAAGTGAATTCTAGAGCTTGTTTGCTTGAACTGAGAAAGCGGTGTCTTTTATGAACTAGGCCACTGATATTATGCAATTGTGAGGCTGCAGCATTTTTCACATAATGCTGCTTAATCCATCTTCTGTTTCATAATCTTTAGATTTGAACAACAACAATAAAATTCTAGCTCAAATGGTTCAACATGTACTAAAAATCAGCACCACGTGTTGCAACGCAGTAGAAGGCTCAATGCTAAGGTTGACTGGACACCTTTCTGTTGCTTTTTTCTATATTTTAGTAATTAACTGGTACTAATGATGTGCAACCAATGCCCACACATTGTTCACAAGTGTAAAAATGTCAAAGTAATGAGGTAACACTATCACATAATTTTTATTTTCTTGATGCATAATTTACTCAACCTTGCCACATAATTTGGGTTTCCCCTGCCACATAATTCCAGTGGCCCTGTCTATGGATTTCTTATAGTTGGATAGGGTGATGATCTGTTGTGCAAGCCTGGAATACAGTGTCCTATTTTGCTTCTATTGCTTGAATACATTTGTAGGTTTAATTGTCCTTTATCCTATGAGTCTCTATAGGTGATGCAAAGTAACTTGAACATTGCTTGCCTAGCTTCAGGTAGCCCATAGAGTGCTTGAAGGACTGGTGTCATGCATTTTCTGGGGTGGTGGCAGAGAAGAAGCCTTTTTTTGGTCAGTTGTATCTTGCTCTTTTTGAAAATGGTATAGGTCGTTGGCATAGTCAAGCCTGGAGATTCCAAGTGTATAGATTGTAGCTTTGTTGGCATCTAATTTATGGGAAGATGTGCCACAGCGTTTTCAATTTGTAGAAATCACTCTATGTGACTTTGTTGATATTGGTATCAAAGGTAAATCCGAATCCACTGTTCCCTCCACAGGATTTTACCTCTCTTGATGTAGTCGGAGGGCATGAGAAATTGAGGTTATTGGCTGAGGGGGGGCAGAAATCCCACTTAGGAAACAACCACAATCCTTATCAGTGTGAACCACATGTGAACCACAAAAGTTACTAAGTTAACCTGCGCTTAACCCTCGGAAAGCTTTGTTGCTGGTCGTCATGTGAAATCTGCACTTGGCGCTACGGCAAAGTGAAGTGAAAATCACTCTACCAGCGATGACCACGTGAAACACAGAAGTCGCAAAATTAACCTGTGCTTAACACTCTTGTATCTTGGCATAAAGCTGTCAGGCTTAACTTAGAGGCACTGTGTAAACTATTTCTGCAGCACACAAACAGTAATAGTAATAAACAAAAAAACAAAACCAATGTAGAAAAAGAGAGAACATTAAAAAAAATACAATGATACCAGAAAGATACAAATCCAATCAGTAGAACCAGCGATATCCAGTTTTAAGGAGATATAGCATCTAAAAACACAAAGCGCCACTGGCGATCATCTGGTTGTGCTAGACAAGGGGAAAGTCACAAGTTCAGGGCGATCGCTATGGAGCATGGGCCAGATACAGGTACCAGGTTAGTCTGGCTGAAAAAGTTACCTTCTCAAAGTCCGTAACAAAGAGTTCTGCTCGTGACGGAGGAGACCACAAGGAGCAGAGAGGCCATAGTGGATGGTCGTTGCTGTAGTGTGAAGAGCAAGCTATGTGTCTCGGGCTTCACATTGATGATCAGTGCGGGCTGTTGTTGCTGTAGCGTAAAGTGCAGATCTCATGTGACATCTGGAAACCAAAGCTACCAGAGGGATAAACACAGGTTACTTTAGTGACTTTTGTAGTTAACCCTGACAAGAATTGTGGTTGTTGCCTGAGTGAGGTTTCCGCCCACCTCAATGAATAACCCCAATTTCTTACAGAGGAGCATCATGTTCCTAGGCCATGTGGTGGTAAGCTGGTGTTTGTGCCATTGTCCACAGGTCATGACCTCAGTCATTGCTGTGTTGAGCTTTGGGTGATTATTCCTATCCATGCATTTAGTGGAAATTTCTGCAAGAGTAATTGATGAAGAAGCGTGCATTATACCATTTCTCATAACTTCCATTAAATTGCCTGTTTTCCTGAACATTTCACCTGGAAAGCTACTTACTAACACTTGCCTTGGATTGGAGTAAATCTGCATGTAGTTCCTGGGTGGGAAACTAACCTTTGAGCTTAATACCCCATGAATTATGCATTTATGTGTGTTCACCATAATCTACAGTGCTACTGCGCCTCCACAAATGGAATTTGCCTCTGGCTTTGAATTTGCAAACGTAGCAATTACTCCATAGTGGTCAACTTGCTGAATGAATGAACATAATTTTAAAACATAAGATTCCCCCTGTCTTAAATTTTGAACCAAGACATAGAGCCCAATTTATTTCTTGGCCTTGGCAGTCGGGCTGTTGTTCCACCAGGGAGGCAGAGCAAATTCCTCCATCGCCCTAGCGAAGGGCCCGACCACCAGATTTATCAATGACCTCCAATCTGGCTGTCATTTATAAAGCATTAGCAGGAACTGCCATCAGGGCAGTTCCTGTTAATGCATTTTGCTGTTTGGTTCAGGGCGCCTTGCGCCAAATGGTTGAATTTTTTTATTTTCAATAATAAAATCCTGAAACATGATTTTCTTTTTGAAAATAATAAAAGATAATGCTCCCCTCACCATGGGAGTCATCTCCCATGGTGAGGGTGTCATTATTTATTTTTCCTCACCACCAGGGTTTGCCTGGTGGTGACAGACAGTAAAAAATGGCTATATGTGCACCCATCCTAATTGGCCCAATTCTCTGATGGCACTTACTCCGTTGGGCTGTCGATGTGGTCTAACGGATTAGTCTCTGTCATAGATACACCAAGGGTCTACCTGCATATAAATCTGGTGAGAGGAATAATATCTTGACGGTAAGGATACTCCGTCATCCTTGCGGTGAAGTATCCTTACCACAAAGAGATAAATTGGCCACATAGATTCTAAAATTGAAAAGTGCTGTTTTTTGATCAGCAAGATGTAAGTCCTTCGTGCTGAAAAGTTTATGAATCATGCCTCGCCCCTACAAAATGTAAGTTCCCACAAAAGTCAGTTTGCTAAGTCACAAAACCCAAACTAAGTTTGCTTTTAGAATCACTTTCCCCATCACTCCTATACTTTAATTGGAAAGTGCTGAAATTTCACCCCGCCAACATTAATTTAGTTTGTTTATATTTAGTAAACAAGTACTCATTACATCTTTACCACAAAATAACAGAGCAAATGTCCATAGTATATATTACAATTAGAAATCACTTATTAATAACCACTCCACGAAGAGATTGTTTAAAAGAAAGCAGTACTGCTCTACCATGTTCCTGTCACTCACTGCCTACTTGTTTCTCAACGCTTGAAAAATACATCACTAGACTGCCTACGGGTTTCTCAGGATGGAGGCATCTTCCTGTTTCTAAAACAAAAACTCTTGTGTGATGCCCCAACACTCTCTGCTACCTATTTCTTACTGCCAAAGCATTCCTATGCAACTGAGGGGCATATATACAATGCCCCTGCAGAACTTATACACCACCAGAGCATCACGTTTGGGCCCATATTTACAAGGCCATTCAAAGTTACACTGTTTGACTTCTCATGGCTTTGCAAATATGGAGTAAGGCAATGCCTTACTATGCGTGGAAGGGGTGATCTATGGGTGTTGCTGAGGGTTTTTCCTAGGCAACACCCATGGTTTTTGACACTGCCCTAGATTTACAACATAGTGTAAATCTGGGTCAGTGCCAAAATTAACGCCTTTTCAAAGCAGGCGTAACCAGGAGAAATGTTTACATTTCTCCTCTTTTTAGGTCTCGCCTGACCCAGCGCATGCGCTGGTCTGGCAAGACTTATTGAGAGTGCTCCAAAAAGTGCTACCAGGCCAGCCTAGAGCTACGGTGCATGTGCGCGGGCGCGCGTGCCATGCTTGACCGCGATTACTTTCACTTTCGCGGCCGCACGGCCGCTTGGCATAGCCAATAGGTCTCGCTTTTGAGACCTTATAAGTATTTAGTTATGCAACTGTTGCATGGCTAAACACTTATAAGGTTCCAAAGGCGAGACCTATTGGCTATGCCAATGCTTGTTTTCTCTTTCCACATTTGTTGCTTTCTGCAGCACATATATGATGAGGAAAACGCCTCCTTTGATTGTTTTTGTCCCTTCCTGCACAAAAACAATCATGCAACAACACAGACACCCTTGCACCATGGTGCATGGGTGCCTGCTTTGGCGCTTGTCTGCAGTCTGTGTGTTGGCACTGGCAGAAAGAACAGGAATGCATTGCATTCCTGCCCTTTTCCTTTGACATAGGAGAGCATAACTAGCAGGCTTGCTGCGCTGCCCTATGCCAAAATATTGTAAATATGCCTCCGAGTCCCCTAGGACAATATGTGAGTTTCCTTAAACTGTTTTGACATTGCAGATAGCATGTGACCCGATGATGCTTGAAGCAATAGTCAATATACAGGCGGCAACCAAGTCTACAGTGTTGTGGTATTTTCGAGGCTAGGACAAACCTATATATTCAGCAGTGTAAGAATGATGCTTCTTTATAGATTGTCTCAAGCTGCAGAGTTTGCACCCCAGCTCTCTTGCTGTTTCATGGAAAATGCTCTTAAAGGCACAGGCCTTTTTTTGAGGTGGTAGGGTGAGAGGTAAGTGAGATGATAATGCATTCGCTGTCACATCACTCTTTTATCATTGGAACTTGTGTGTCAGGGTTTTGTAATTTGCAAAAACCTATATTTTTCTGTCTTGGAGGACACACGCTGGTGCACGCCTGGTACTGATATTTCACTGAGCCCTAACATGCCAATAGCATTGACCTGTCAGAAAATCTCATGATTCTCTTGAAGTCTTCTTACTCCACTGGCAGTGTATATACTGTAAAAACATAAGGGCAGCGGCTCGAAGATTTTCTTAGGAGCCCACAGACAGTCCTGTTGAATGCCCGATTTGCCGCATACTAAGGCTGTCGAACCATGATTCCACCTCATGCCTTTTTTCCACCACCCTACTCTCCATGTCTCCTCATCACACTCTTATCTTCCTCATTCGTTATCTCTTTCCCACCTTGCTTTTCATTGCAGTTGGCAAATGGCTGATGAAAAATAAAACTGAGTGCCAGTGCCCACCACCTGCACAAATTAAGGACAAGGAGGAACTCCTGACACTGCTGTCTATTAGTCACCACTAGATCTGTTTAATTAACAAATCTAAATTTGATGCCAACATTTCCACAAAGCACCACGTTTAGTTGATGTTGACAACTTGCATTATGGGGAAAGCCACATTTGCCATTGTGGGTTCGTTGAACTAACAATAAGGGCAACGTTCCACACATTTCCAAAGGTATTTGTGCAAATAATTTGCAAACCATAAGTCCAATTCTGATTCACATAGTACCCCCACATTTAATGAGTGTGTAGGGAATGAATTTCTATGCATGGAAACACAAATGTTAAACTTGCAAATCCATATTTGAGGCAGGTTTCTGTGTGTGCAAAGTTTTCCCCCTGGTGCTAGGTGTGTACGAATAAGTAGTTAAAATGTCAATAATAGATTTTTATATTGAAGCACATTTATGGCTTTTCCCCTACAAAACCAGTAGTTTTGGTTTTCAGTAGAGTGGGGTATTGTAAGTCGTTGTATTTTATATTTATATAGCACTTACAACCCCAGGTGAGGCATTGAAATGCCTTTCTGACAGGTATCATACTACTCTATGGAGCCTAGAGTTAGTTTGTAGAGTTAGTTGTAAGTTTAGCCATATTAGATAGTCATATAGTCAGAGTAGATGCTGATGCTCCATGGTTTGGTCCATTAGCATAGTTCAGATATGATGAGTGAAGTGGTTGCCTGGGCCTTCTGTGGAATTCCAAGACAAGGAAAGATGTGCCTCCTTGGCCTCGTGATTTGGAATGTGGATTTCGTCATCTGGTTGACTTGTGGGATGATGAAGAAGCCTGAATGTGTGGTAATTCCTTAGTTCCATACCTCAAAATGGTAAATATTCTTCACAACACATTTTTTATAACGAATACTATTACCCCGCATTCAATTATACAATGCATGGTGTATTACAACGCTGTCTTTTACCCCGTATACCATTACAATGAATAGACTATTACCACGCATCTTTTACTACGCATTAATTAATTTGTTGTAATAGTATGCGGAGGTGCACAGAGTCCACGCTTTCCAGTTCTTTCCCGGCTCAAGATCCAACAAAATTGTACGAGGAACATACTTCCCAACTGTAGCTTCGTTGTTGAAGTTCACTCAGCACCCCGGTCAGCGGCATTCGTGAAAAATTATGCATGCTCAGCTCGTGGCGGAGGAAAAATTCAGCAAGCTCTGTGCCTCACTTACTCAGAATGTCCATAATGAGTACAGCGAAAAGTATTAATAGGGCCCTACTTGCCTGCAGTACACTCAACTATTGAGTGTCCAGGAACCGCGTTGTAACTATTATGAAAAATTGTCCTTTTTTCATGTTTATACATGAAAATGATGAAAGCGCTAACAAGTCTAATACATTTACAGAGCGTCGCGACCAAGAATGGCTGCTAGAGAGATGTGCGTAAAGATAAGAAAAAAATTATTTTGTTAGTACCAGGAGAGAAGAACCATGAGGAGATCGAGGTAAGGGGGATTGGACCTGGATGGGGGTAATGTCGGGGGGTCGTGCAGGGTAGTGTTGCAGTGTAGGGACCGGACTGGAGGTAAGGGGAGGGTCGTGCAGGGGGTAGTGTTGTGCTGTTTGTGTAGTGTAGGGTAGTGTTATAGGGTTTAGGGTAGTGTCGGGGGTCGTTGTAGTGGGGCAAATAAAGGAAGCATCCAAATATATAAGTAAAAATCCAGAAGAAAGTTTATTCATCAGGAATGAACCCACGACTGTACAGAGCAAGAGCCTGACAAGTAATGCCTGAAAGACTCCATATTCCAGAACACATTACAGATGATTACATACACAAGGTTCTTTAAAGATGTAGACCTAATATTCTACATACCACATATTCCTCTTTTTATAAAATAAACAAATAAACTAATTGCACATTACTATAAATAAACTAAACTTCTAAATACATAAATAAAAGATATTCTGTAACTTAAACCATGACATAATCTCTCAGTCGGACTGGATTTATCCTAATCCTATTGCTGCTTCTGTACTTCCAATCACAATCTGCTCCAATAGCAAATCTACTAGTGAATTGCACATTTGAACCAGAAAGGGTTACAATCTACTCTCTCTAAAGAGGAAGTGCAATCAATCTCTCGAAGTACTGAATCAAAGCTGGTGGAAACAGATTTTGTCAAATCACCAACATCAAACCAATCTCTATCTGAATTGCAAATTTTGTTTTTAGAATTAAATTTTCTTTCATAACAAATAATATCAGCTTGTTTTTTTGTAATTTTAACAAGAGCATTTTTGTTCCACCACCCTCAATCTTGTAGTAAAACAGCCATCCGAGATACCTTCAATACTTTAGTAGGAGAAGAAAACTTAGACTGTCTTTTCATGACTTTAATAGGTTTTTTAATAAGAACCCAATCACCAGGAACTAACACTTTATCTTTAACATGCATACGTTTGTCATAATCATGTTTGTAAATGTCTTGTTTTTTTTAACCATTTCTCCCACCTTTGTCAAATCAATAGAAGATTGTGTGCCGTTTTCTAACAACCAGGCAGGACTTAATTTTGAAATAGATTTTCTGTCTCTCAGAAGTATATAAGGTGAAACACCAGTGGTGTTGTGAGGAGAAGTATTATAATTCCAAACCTTTTGATACAAAAAATTAGGCACATTAAAACCATTGGCTACTGCTGTTTGTACACTACCTTTCAACATACGATTCGCCCGCTCAACAAGTCCATTAGACACTGGGCTATATAATGGAACAAGAATGGGTTTAACATCAACACTTCTAAAAAATGTCTCTACTTCCTGTGACACAAAATTGACCCATTATCAGTGACCACTTCTTTTGTCGTACCGTCAACACAAAATATACGTTGTAAACACAAAATAACTGAATTAGAGTCAGCACTTTTGACAAATGCGAAATACACCCATTTGGAAAAATAGTCAAACGCAACGATAAGAAATTTCTCATCTTTACCAAAAACAGAAAATGGACCCGCAAAGTCCAAGCCAATTTTTGCCAAGCACCACATGGCCATGGTACAGGACATAAAGGTGCATTAGAGGTTTTCCAGTGCTTATCAGAACAAAGACATTGAGGACACTGTTCCACATGGAGCTTAACCTGCCCATCAATTTCTGGCCACCAGTATATTTGCTTAATTTTGTTAATTGTAGACGTAATAACTAAATGTCCCTCATGAGCCAAAGAAATTATGGTGCTCCTAAGATCTCCTGGAGGAACAAACTTGTCTTGTCAAAGTAAAATATCATTAGATATAGACAATCCAGATGCTACTTGAGCAAAAATTATTTCATCAAGAGATAAATTCTTATCAGAAGGCCAACCTTTCACTAAAAACTCCCTCACATTCTTCAAACATTCATCCTTTTCCCTGTCTCTAAACCAATCTTCTTTAGAAATTTTTAAATCCTGTGCAACATCTTCAACAGAAAATACACATTCCTCATCCTCTTTTTTTTTTAATCAAATCATCACTACATTGTAAAGGAAGACGTGACAAGCAATCCGCTCATACAATTTTTCCTCCTGGCAAATATTTGATATCAAAGTGAAACTCCTGTAATCTTGCTAAAAGTCTTATTAACCTGGATGAGCTTTATTAGAAGAACGGTCTCCTAACATGTAAATAAGGGGCTTATGGTCTGTATACAGTTGAAATTTAGTTCCCCCATATACATTTAAACTTTTTCAACTGACCAAGAGTGTGCTAAAGCTTCCCTTTCGATTGTGCTATAGTTTTGCTCAGCTTTAGTAAGAGTTCTTGACACAAAAGCTATAGTAGATTCGCGTCCCTTAACAATTTGGCTCAACACAATACCCAGTCCTTATGCACTGGCATCAACTGTGATAATACTTTCTATACCATACGTGAAAGGTTTGATAGCAGAAGCATTTATGACTAGATCTTTGACTGAACTAAAGGCATTATGAGACATCAGACCAAATACATTTAATATTCTTTTTCAATAAATTTCTAAGTGGTTGTACTAATAACGCATACCCTTGGACAAATCTAGCATAGTATTCACTTAATCCAAGAAACGCTCTTAAAGAATCTTTGTCATGAAGAGTGGGAGCATTTCTAATGGCGTCAAGTAAAGAAGTTTTAGGTTTAATCCCAATGCCAGAAGTATTATGACCCAAATAATCAACCTCCTGTTATGTTATGTTATGTTATTCAGAATTTATTAAGCGCACGGGCACCCAGAGGTTTCTTGGCGCTGATAGAGAGGAAAGAGTGAGAAACAGTTAACCTATCTCAGAGCTTGCTTGAATAACCAGGTCTTCAAGGCTCCCCGAAACTCCATAAGATTGGTGCATTTCCTGAGCGACAGGGGGAAAGAATTCCACACCTTTGGGGCAAGAAAAGCAAATCGACACCCACCTTGACGCTTCAGTTTGAAGGAGGGTAAAGTGAGGAGGGACTGATGAGCAGAGCGAAGATTGCGAGCAGGCTCATGTTTGCATATTAAGTTATTAATGAACATGGGACTTTTCCCGTGAAGCGCCTTAAAGGCCAAGCAACCTGCTTTAAATATTACCCGTTGGGCTATGGGTAGCCAGTGAAGAGTGGCCAACAATGGTTTCGCCGAGCTCCTACCGCGGGTCTTAAAGATTAATCTGGCCGCTTGATTTTGCACTGTCTGCAAGCGTTTCAGCAAGAACAAGGGGAGACCTAAATAAATAGAATTAGAGAAGTCTAATCGGTACAGGACCAAGGCGAGTACCACATGAATGAGGGCAGAGTGAGTAAGTAGATGAGCAATTTTTCTGATTTTGCGCAATTGATGAAAACTGGACCGCTCCTACCTGGCTATTCAGGGAGAGATCAGAGTTAATGGTAATCCCGAGGCTTTTCACCGAAGAAGAGGGAGAGGGAGGGGAACCCATTGTTGACGGCCAGACGTGAGGGCCCCAGCTGATCGAACTTCTGCCCGGGAGTACCAGCTCGGTCTTCCCGTGATTACGTTTTAAATGATTCAACTCCATCCACCGTTGGATATGTAACATAGTTGCCTGAAATTCCACGGCGGAGTCAGTAGAGTCCAATGAGAAAATTAGCTGCAGGTCGTCAGCATAGTTATAAATCGTGACCCTCCTGCCTTTTAAGGAATGTAGGAGGGGTTTAAGATATAGGTTGAATAGAAGGGGGGATAGTGACGAACCTTGCGGGACACCACAGGTGGTAGATATCTTGGGCGCTATAAAGTTCCAAAGTTTAACTGCCTGAGTTCGATTGCTCAGGAATGACTTCACCCAACCGAGGGCCGATCCTCGTAGACCAGCTTGTTCGACACGGTGTACTAAGATGGTATGATCCACCGTGTCGAACGCTGCCGACAGGTCCAAAAGCACCAAGGCCTGATGTATACCTCTGTCGGCGTTGGATCTCATTGTGTCCAGAACTGCGAGGATCACTGCTTCGGTTGAGTGCGCCTGGCGAAAACCGGCTTGGTTAGTCTCCAGATACTCCGATGTTTCGATGAAATTGGAGATGCAGCTAGTCACGTGGGCTTCCAGAATCTTTGCTCCAAAAGGGAGAAGGGTAATGGGCCGGTAGTTAGAGAGATTAGCCGGATCAACACCCGGTTTTTTAATTAGCGGGACCAGCGTTGCGTTTTTAAATGAAGTGGGGACTATTCCCTGAGCTAGGGACTCATTCAAGAGGGGGAGTATGCCTAGCGGGAGGGCTGAATAGACGTACCTCAGGACGGACGGGGGGCAGCAGTCATTAGGTGAACCGGACTTCACGCGATTCATCAGTTCAGAAAAATGCAGCCTTGGTGGTTAGAATAGAGTTCTTATAGTTCCTACGGGCAGTCGTGTATGACACTCTGTCCTCAACTGAGTACCCGTGTCTCCATTTCCTCTCAAATTGGCACAGTTCCAATTTTTGTTTTTTAAAATCTGCCGTGAACCACCTATGGGCGTCCATACGACGAGCAAGAGAAAATCTCGAGAGCGGAACATGCTCATTGCAGGCTGCCAAGAGCCAGTCATTGAGGTTGTTTTCCATAAGATTAATATCATGTGTAGGTGCTGGGATTGAGTTCGCCAAGGAAGACACAAAGTCGTGAGTGTTTAGAGATCTCCATTTCCTTACTACCCCTCCGACAGGAATGGGGGCCTTCACATGGCCATGAAAAATGCAGGAAAATTGGAGTAAATGGTGATCTGACCAAATACAGGGGGTTGCCGTCGGGGTAGACAGTAGGACATTATGAGACCAAATCTGGTCCAGAATGTGTCCTTTTTTATGAGTGGGGGTCAGGACTAATTGAGAAAAATTCAGATGGAAAAGAAGCTCAGAAAGTTCAATGACCTGGGGCCCTGCCGCTGGGTCGTTAAACAAATAGTTTAAATCCCCGATCAGCATTACCTTGTCATAGTTGACAACTAAGCCAGCCAACTGCTCACTCAGGGAGGCAGGAAAGGTGGGCATGACCTTGGGGGGTCGCTAGATCAATGCCAGTACCATAGTTTCCTTGACAGTATCGGATTTGACAAACTTACATTTTTTAGCATTCACTTTCATGCCATGCATCTGTAGTTTGTTTAAGACTCTCTCCAGCAGAACAAAATGTTGATCAATAGTCTCCGAATGAATAAGTATGTCATCTTGAAATGCTTGAATTCCTACTTCATTGACAAACATTTGATCCATTAATCTCTGAAAGATACTGGCTGCCGACGCCAATCCAAATGACATCCTTTTATACATTTAAACTCCAAACGGAGTAACAAAAGTTGTCAATGGCTGCGACTCAGCTGATAATGGGATCTGGTGATACTCCGAGCGTAAATCTATAGAAGTGAAAAATCGACTTTCACCTAATTTTGGCAACATATCGTGAATTCTTGGAAGTGGGTGAGAATCTACAACAATATTACGGTTGAGAGCCCTTAAGTCCGCACATAGACGGATCTCCCCATAACTTTTACGTGCAACTACAGCAGCGGAAACCCATTCTGAAGACTCAACAGGAGTGATTATGTCTTGAGAACACATCTGATCCAACAATTTCTTTAAGTCTTCCCCAACCGATAAAGGTACAGGGTTAACTTTTTGAACCACAGGACATGCATTGTTTTTGAGTTTAATTGTATGTTCAAACCCTTTAACGGATCCAACTTTATCACTGCATCACTGCATACAGTAGCCTAATTGCTAAGTAATTCTTGTAGCTTGGAATCATGTGATTCAATCATATTGAGTGAAGGAACAGGTAATTCACCTAGAGCTACGGGTTCAGGATGACCATGTTTAAGTATTATAACTAAACTAGCTTGATCTTGCCATCCTAGAATATCACATACATTAAGTGTAGTATATATATCTTCGTAAATATTTCTCTTCTCTTAAAATTTAAAGTGTCAGAAAAATAACCTCTCATAATTATATCATATTCACCGAATGCTTTGGGATTGACATCAGTAGGATATAATTTGGTATTAGCCCACAATTTTTCAAACGTTTTTTCTGCTAAAATAGTAACGGGAGAACCCGAGTCAGCCATTATATCAATAAGACCTATTAAAACTTTACAAATTGGTCCTTTGCATTTTTTATCAGATTCTTTCAATGTATTAATTTCTATCGACATAGAAATCATATTCAATTCATCACATATTGAATCTTCATCAACATTCAGTTGATTAACCCTTCTTTTATCCTTTACAGACTTGCAAACTGTGTAAAAATGACCAATTTTTTTGCATGTATTACACCGTTTACCTTGTGCTGGACAATTAGGAAAATTTACTATATGAAATTTGGAACCACATCTATAACATGCTGCATTACTTTTTTTTCCAAAAGTTTTCTTGAATTTATACTTGTTATTAACTGCATTAATCTCAGGTTCATTACTGTTATTTACATCTAGATGCATTACATTAGAACTAGAAGCACAAGTACCAGAAGAATTAGAATTGGAACCATCATCTGTCAAAATTCTTGAGGAAATAACAGAACACTCAATACTCCTTGCTATCTGCATTACTTCTTCTAATGAGGGATTTTTACAAGTAAGTAAACGTTCCTGAATTTTCTTATTAAAACAATTAAACACTAAATGTTCACGTAAAGAGGTATCAAAATAAGAGCCAAATTCACATTTAGCGGCTAACACTCTAAATATTGCTAAATAATCCTCAATAGACTCATTTTGTAATTGTTTACGTTTGAAAAACATATGTCTTTCTACCATAACAGATGGTTCATCATGATACTGCTTCCCCATGCGTGCTAAAGCTTCTTTAAAAACATTCCAAGTCTCATCACCACTGGGTGCAGGGACTACAGGTAAATTGTCAAAGAGTTGTTGTCCTGCAGTACCCAGATGATTAAATAATAATGCTCTTTTCCTTGAAGCTGAGTACTTTTCAGCATAAATGGCTTCTAAATAATTTTCAAAAACTCTTAGCCATTTGTGCCATGGTGTAGTAGGTTTACCTGGATCTTGTAAGAATGTAGGCAGATGTAAAATATTATTAGTTGAATCAGCCATAATAAAACCTGAAAAGAAATAAAGGTTAAGTATAAATTAAAAATAAATAATAAAGTCACCGTAATGAATCATGTATAACTCGATGAAGAAATATCAACGTTTTAAATTCAAAAGAAGAATTGTGTGCTCATCACAGAAACGAGAAGACAAACTTCGTACACATCTGAGTTTATAAAGATAAAGCTTTCCAAAAATTTAAGATGGCTGCCATTTGCATGAAAGACGCTATGACATCACAAGATGTTGCTTAATTTTCCGAAGTAAGTTGGGCATGTACCATGACGTGAAGTTTGATGACGTAAACCAACATGGTTGCGTTGCGCTCTGTAACGACAGAGCAAAGCAGATGACGAAGAATGCAGCGAAGCAGGTGCCAAAGAATCCAGCGAAGCGGGTGCCGAAGAATCCAGAGCCAGTTCAAGTATCAACAATGCGGTTAGTGCTTCAAAACACGCAGCAAAAACGGTGCTGAATTAGAACACTATGGGCAACGGGACGGAAGAATAGTAGATAGAGAAATATGTACTCACAAATTAGATGAAATTCAAATCCGTCTGTTTTTCCCCAAAACAATGTTAGGAGTTCAAAATCCAGTTCTGGGAATTTTTTGTAAAATATAATCCAGAGCAGAAAAGTTCATTAGGTCGGTGGGTCCATGATTCCTTAATATTGCGCAATTAAGCCACAGGATCGTCGCCAAATAATGTAGTGTGGCAAATAAAGGAAGCATCCAAATTCCAAATATATAAGTAAAAATCCAGAAGAAAGTTTATTCATCAGGAATGAACTCACGACTGTACAGAGCAAGAGCCTGACAAGTAATGCCTGAAAGACTGCATATTCCAGAACATATTACAGATGATTACATACACAAGGTTCTTTAAAGATATAGACCTAATATTCTACATACCACAGTCATGCAGGGTAGTGTTTCAGTGTAGGGACCGGACTGGGGGTAGGGTCGTGCAGGGGGTAGTGTATTAGGGTTTATGGTAGTGTTGTGGCGTTTGTGTAGTGTAGGGTAGTGTTTTAGGGTTTAGGGTAGTGTCCAGGGTCGTGCAGGGTAGTGTTTGATTGTAGGGACAGGACTGGGGGTAGGGGTAGGGTCGTGCAGGGGGTAGTGCTTTAGGGTTTAGGGTAGTGCTGTGGTGTTTGTGTAGTGTAGGGTAGTGTATTAGGGTTTAGGGTAGTGTTGGGGGTCGTGCAGGGTAGTGTTTCAGTGTAGGGACTGAACTGGGGGTAGGAGGAGGGTCGTTCAGGGGGTAGTGTATTAGGGTTTAGGGTAATGTTGTGGTGTTTGTGTAGTGTAGGGTAGTGTTTTAGTGTTTAGGGTATTGTCGTGGGTCGTGCAGGGTAGTGTTTCAGTGTAGGGACAGGACTGGGGGTTGGGGCAGGGTCGTGCAGGGGGTAGTGTATTAGGGTTTAGGGTAGTGTTGTGGTGTTTGTGTAGGGTAGTGTTTTAGGGTTTAGGGTAGTGTCGGGGGTCGTGCAGGGTAGTGTTTGAGAGTAGTGGAGAAGTAACATATTGTTAAAATTATTAAGAAATGTACAGTTTTAAATTAATACGCGAATATTAATGTTAATTACATTATTTTTAAATTACTTACCCACCCAAGCCCCCTGTTTTACTGCTATCCCGTCCCAGTGGAGAAGTAACATTTTGTAAAAAATATTAAGAAAAGTTCAATTTTAAAATAATACTTGAGTATTAATTTAAATTACATTATTTAGAAATTATTTACTCACCCAAAACCCCTGTTTTCATGGCATCCCGTGGCAGTAGTTAAGTGTCTAATTTTTTTATTTTAACATATTTTCACATTTATTTTTCGTTGTAATAGCATGCGGTGTTTTAAATTGCGGGGTAAATGTACTTTTAATAGTATACATACAAATTTCATTGTATTTGATGCGTTGTAATATCTTGCGGGGTCATTGAATTTGCGTGGTGAAAAATTTGTTGTAATGGTATGCGGAGTGTTTGTTTGCGGGATAACATCATATATTCCATTGGGTTGCTGGTGGAGTTCCTGGTTCTTCAGGCCACTGAGGTATTGGGCTGCTGTTTTACCAACCCCTTCATTTTAGTATTTCAATTTTTGAGGTGTTGAATTTGAGGTGACTTTCTATCATCGATTGGTCAGTGGCTTTGGAACAATGACCTAATTTTAAGAGTCGAAGGTCAGTTGGTTTATCCTGTTTGAGGATTAACTGGAGTTTTTTAATGAAGTTGTAGCCTGTAAAGCTGGAAGAATTGATGAGTTCTGGGAGTTATATGATATACAGACTGAACAGAAGGGGA
Organism: Triturus cristatus; assembly: GCF_964204655.1. NCBI lineage: Eukaryota > Metazoa > Chordata > Amphibia > Caudata > Salamandridae > Triturus > Triturus cristatus. The sequence continues at coordinate 879,094,374 of NC_140580.1, read as the reverse complement.
GAGATACTTGATCCTTGTGGAACCCCTCTCCAGATGTTGTTTGGAGTAGAGTGGTGGGAATAGAGATGATCTTGACCTGTCCTTAAGGTAAGAGTCAATCCAGTCAAAGAGTTTTTCTTTGATAACAATATTATGTATTCTGCTCAGTTAAATTTAATGATATTCGGTGTTGAAGGCTGTTGATAGGTCCAAAGAATGAGCGCTGCCACAACCTCCTTATCCACTGTTGTGTTCAGGTTGTCCCAAATGGAGATCTGGGCCAATCAGTGCTTCTTCTGCTCAGTGGTCAGATTATTAGTTTAACTCCAAGTGAATTGAGATCTTGAATGAAGGGGGTAATTTCTATCAGTTTTCCAAGACATGGGTCCTTGGAAATGGATTTGTAGTTATTGTCAGCTGTTGGGTCCAAGTTATTGTCGTTAGATAGCAGCCATTTATGTAAGATGTTTTAAGTTCTGAAGGAAATGTGGCTTTGGTTAGGGGCTTGTTTACGATATTTAGTAAAGGGATTTCTGTGGAGGTTGATAGTAGAAGTTGTTTGAATATAATTGAACGTCAAAGATCTGACGGTACGTCTGCTGGATCACTTGATCCCATTATCCCTTGGAATTCTGTGAGAGAAAGTTCATTGAAAGAGGACAGAGTGGGTGAGTTTTTCTCCAATGCGCTACTTTTTGGGGGGTTGGAAAAACTGCATGCCTTTCCTTTTAATTAATAGGTATTCATACAGTGCTTATTTGGCTGCAGAAGCTCTTTGATTGAGGAGCTGATGTTGTTGTTCAACCTGGACAGTGCCATTCTGATAGAATATTGTATAGGTCATTTGGGGCATATTTACAATTTTGTATAGTTCTTTTGAGTGGTATTTGAGTGTGGTAATTCCACTTGAGTAGTAGTTTGTTTCTTGGTAGGCGAGATTGTCCCGTAGACTTTTGGATTTGTACAATGATTTTTAAAGGGTACATATATGTGCTTTTATCTTTTTTATAGCATTGTTCATCCAAGAATTCTTCTTATTCCTTTTTTGTTGTTTTGATATTTTCAGAGATAAATTGGTTGAAGGCACTGTTCATCCAGTCATATAATTCCTTTGTTGAGTCTATCTGGTTTATGTGTGTGTGTTTTAAGGATGTCCACAAGGTTCTCCATAGAGAATTGTTTCCCATTGTCTGTATGTTGTCATATGAGACAGGAAGTTGGTTAGAGTTTTTATTAGGATAGTATGGTTCATTGAGATGAGGAAATCATTGTGCCAAGGGAAAGGAGCAATTTCTGTGACGTCTACCAGCCCTGGATTGCAGAAGATAGCGCCCAGTGTGTGTCCGGCTGAGTGAGTTGGTCCAGAGATGATTTGGGAATGACTTAGGGCTGTCTCCACTTCAGGCAGGGTTTCGGTCCCACACTGGGACCCTGGACCAAGTATTTAGGGTAGTACTTCTGTATTGGAAGGTTGTCTTTCTGGGGGGAGGCAAATTGTATGCAGCCTTTGTAGACTTAAGGTCTGCGTTTGACCTTGTGCCGAGGGACAAGCTATGGAAAGTTCTCTTGGACATGGGCATGCCAAAAGATCTGGTTTCTTTTTTGGTCACCATACATGAAAATACGTACGCCCGTGTCCGATGGGGTAAACCCGGGGAACTGACCGATAGATTTAAAGTATCCAAAGGTGTACGACAAGGGTGTGTACTCGCACCCACCCTGTTTTCTTTATTTATCAATGGGGTTGTAAACTACTTCTTAAATAGCCCTACAGATGCACCTACATTGGCAGGAATGAAGATTCCCCTGCTCATGTTCGCGGATGACACCCTTTTGATCTCGAGGATGAGACAGGGACTGCAGTTGGCCCTGTCTCGCTTCGAGACCTTTTGCCGCGAGCATGAGCTGGAAATAAACATTGGGAAGACCAAGTTTATGGTTTTTCGTGGCCCTCGGCGGGTTAAGGCGGAGGTGTGTTTGGGTGGTGTCAACTTATCCCAAACGGCAGTATTTACTTATCTTGGAGTCACTTTTAGCGAGACGTGCAGCTGGTCTCACCAGCTGGATCTTCTTGCGCTCAAGCATGCCCAATTGGGAGGAGCTTTGTTGAAAGAGCACAAACACTCTTTAACAAAACCAATAGCCCCACTCATGAAGATCTACGGCTCCAAGATTTTACCTGCAATTTTATATGGAGCTGAGATCTGGGGCTTTAATAACTTGTCCAAATTGATAACTGCCCAGAATAAATTCCTCCGGTCAGCTATTGGGCTTCCCCAATCCACTCCACGCATCCCTCTTTTGTTTGACCTGGGAATTCAGCCTATAGAGGACTGCGCAGGGTATAGACCCCTGGCGTTCTGGCGCCGCTTGTGGACGACCCCCGAACTATCTAACTATGCAAAAGCCCTTCTGGAGATCAAAGGGTTGGAGGGGTCGCATAGGATTCCCTGGTTGTCTAGCATCAAAACCCTGTTATATGATCTCGGGATGCGTGATCTATGGGTTAACCCTGATACAGAAGTTTTCCCGGCAAAAAAGGTGCTTAAGGATGCGTACTGGAATTACATTAAGAATAGGAGATGTGCTTCCCTTACAGGTTCCACAATGACTGCTTCTTTTCTAGTTTTTAAGGATGACTCTGTCTTTGAAAGTTACTGGGATACCATCTTGAAGTTCCTAGATCGTAAGTTGTATCACCAGTTCAGAGTGGGCGCTCTACCACTGCGAGGACTCACCAAAAGTTGGAGTCCTCTTGGTAGTGATAAATGCCCATTCTGTGTTGACAAGATTGAAACCATGGATCACTTCCTTTTTTGTTGCCCAACTTATCAACTTCCCAGACGTATCTGGCTTCGACCTGCATGCAGACTAATGAGCACTCGTTCTGCATAGGTCGCTAGTAGAATTTTGAAAACCGATACTTCCACTCCTATAGTAATAGGTGTTGCTAAATTTATTAGTTGGGCATGGATCCTTAGGGCCAAGAAACTGAAGCTGTAATCTTTGTTTCCTGCTGCCACACAATAGTATCTACTTTGGTCCATGGCATAAACGGCACGTCTCTCTTTGCACTTTATTGTATTTTTTAACATGATGTGATCATTTTTAATTCATTATTTTATCTACCATTTTAAAGGTTTTACAGTCTATTTTTGTATTGTACATGAATTGTTTTGTAGTCGAATTGTCTAATATGTGTAGTATGTCTTTTATGATGCAAATCGAATAAAGACTTTTTGACTGACTGACTGACTGACTTAGGGCCTAATTCTGATTTTGACGGATGGAATACTCAGTCACAAACGTGATGGATATCTTATCTGCCATGTTACAAGTTCCAAAGGATGTAATGGAACTGAAATTTGGCGGACGGGATATCCGTTACGTTTGTGACGTAGTAGCCCTGTCCGCCAAACTTGTAGTCAGGCCCTAAGTGTGATGGCATTAGGTTGTAACATTTCTGGTTTGTCAAATCAATGTTTAGGCCATTAACGATCCACAAGTTAGAGTAGTTGATGGCACGATCAGATAAGGGGCCATGAAAGGCATCTTTGACTGCTCCTTGTTTTGTTGGAGTCCCGTATATTATTAGAAATCTGCATGAGAACATTGGGGTAGAGTTGCCTTTTGCTAGTAGAGATTCACACCTGGATATCTGTGTATCTTCCAGTTCCGTGAAGGTTATGTCTTCCTTAATATTAATGCTAGACACCCCTCCATTTTTGTTTTGGTGTTTCTGTGTGAAGTATCTGTATCCTAGTGGCCTGCTGGAGTATGGAATCCCTCCCAGCTAGATTTCCGTGATGGAAAAAGGGTCTTGTTTTTGTCGGACTGTAGGTCATGGATGTATTCTTCGCTTTTGGAAACTGATCTTGCATTGATGACCATACAGCTTAGGTGGGAGGCACGGCATTAGCGAGGTAGAGGAGGTTTGGTAAGTGTAGATTTTACTGTTGAGTGTGTTGTCTTAGGAGGAGTCCCTAGTTCATGGGGATTCATACCATATCTGTCCCGTTCAAAGAAATACTGGACAGGGGTTACCTGGTTGGGTGAGTATGAGGCTTTGTAATGTTGGGGCAGTTGAGTTTTTGGGTTTAGATAACTATATTGTGAACTGCTTGTGTGCCCATGTAAAGTTGACGCTTTGGAATGCAGCAAAGGAGAGGTAAGAACCTTGATTGATTATAAGTAGTTGTCTTTTTTCTTTCTCCCGTAGGTGGAGGAAGTATATGTTAGTGATGGAGAGAGGGAAGGTATCCACTGTAAGAGCTCTGAATGCTGCTACAGAGAATGTGCCTCTGTATTTTCCTGGATTGTGCTATTTAGAGACTCAATTGATATGGCATGGTGTGCTATAGCTGAGCTATGAGTAAAGCCTGTTAAGGTGTTGTTTAGCCTATGTGGCGTTGGTTGCACCAAGGGTAGAGGTTGGGTTTATCTGATTCTGATGGAATAATGTTGATACTTCTGTTGCTAACTGTTGATGAAAGAGAAAGAGAATATGAGATGAGGGAACTTTCTTATGTTGTTGAAGAAGCTGCATGGTTTACTAAAGAGTGAGGATGCTTGTTGGATTTCCACTTGTTTGTGATGTTAGAATGTGAATATTTGAAAGAGCAGTGGGTTTGCAATACTGACAGGCTAAGGTGTGTGTTGATTGGGTAGTACAGGAGAATAATATATGCAGTAGGTGGTTGAAAGACCATGATGAAAAAAAGTAGAGAGATAGGTAAGGAGGTTGATTGAGGGAAAGAAAAGCTGAACAAGTGTTAGCCTAGGAGGCAGTAGACAATTGAGGCATTAGTTATACACGTGACAGTTAGACGATTAGTAAGAGTGAAAGCTGCTGGTAAGCATAATGAGAGGGTTGAGGAAGAGACTAGTAGGTGCTATTAAAGTAGTTTGGGGAGCAATGGGTTGGAGAGCTCAGATAGGGGGGAGTGAAATAAACAAGGGGCGCGTATTGAGGGTGATAGGGCTCATGTAAATGCATTCACCTTACTTAGAAATGTTTATTTGTACAGCACTTAATACCTGGGATTAGTTCATCTTCATATGTTCCCAAATTTGGTAGAGACACCGAGGCACAAGGAACTGCACTGATTTTCTCAGGATCAGAAAAAGAGCAAACATTTAAGTGCACATCATGAACTCCAGACTTCACTACCACAACTAATTCCATGAAAAAACGAGAGCCTCGTCTTTCTTGCAGCGTATGCTCTCCCGTAAGAGTGCCAGCAATCCTGCACTCCCCAGAGACATAAGATGAGGTGGTCAACTGCAAAGAAACAACAACAGACATAAGCCAGAAAACAAACTCACCCGAAAAATGCTCAGTGAACGCAGATCTGGAAATACAAGGATAAAAACACACCAACAGAAAAAGAGGAGGGAAGCAAGGTTACGTCAGTATGGACCACACTCCAATGTTATGATGAGTCTCCATGGAAACAGGATAGATCTGGGTGGGTAAAAATAGCAAAAGCAATACGACAACCGTTCCAAGAAACCAGCTCTCTCACAAGAAACGGCGCATATGTTCCTATTTAAAAACAGGAGGAAAAAGTTATGTGCAGCTAGGAATCCATTCCATTAAAAGGAGGGCTGTTAAATATGATTTGTGTTTCTCCAACGAAAATAAAGGAAGTATGCATGATTAAATGGGATGTATTGGTCCTCTTGGTGGCCTGCTCGCCTAGAGATTCCTGCTTCTTTTCTAAAATACTGTTTATTATGCGTTGGTGGGACGTTGGCAAATCAAATGACCTGTGACTGCGATGTTTAGAATGTTTAATGAGACTGGGAAGTTGTTTTGTCACTGTTCTTTATTGCTCGGGTAAGGGTACTGCATTGTAGCTGGTCTTTCTAAATGGTCTTTAGTCAGTCCTTTTTTGGGGCAACGACAGGAAGAGGCAGAACCGGTTTGTGCCTGTCCAAATCAGTCGCTGATGCTAAGGGCATCATTTACAACTTTTGGGCGCAGGGGAGCGCCGGAAGGCTTCTTGCCGCGCAGCCCTGCTTCAAAAGAAAAGGGCGGGAACGCACCGTATTAATGTAATACGGCCATTCCTGTCCTTTCTGCCTGCGCAGCTGCTTAAGTTGGTGCCTAGCGCCACGCAGGCCATGGTGCAAGGGTGTCTGCATTGGTGCCATGATAGTTTTTGTGCAGGAAGGTGCACCTTCCTGCACAAAAACAATCAATGGAGGCATTATCCTCATTCTATGTGTGCTGCACACATAGAAAGAGGAAAAACGAGAAGAAATAAAGTTATTTCTCCTCGTTACGCCTCCCCTGGGGAGGCGCACAGTTTTGATGCATTCCCAGGTTTACAGATCCTTGTAAATCTTGGAATGTGTCAAAACCTATGGGTGTTGCGTGAGAAAACCCACCACAATGCCCATGGAATGCCTCCTTGATATAGAGTTAGGCAATGCAGCGCTCTTGCCTGGATTCTACAGCACATTACTGCTGCTCGTCTATCAATAGACCTCCCCCAACAACTAACCCTCGACACAGCCATTGGTGAATCAGGGGAGAACACCTGATGACCAAACAAGCTAACCTTCTAGCACCACCACCAGTGCATGATTTGTAAAAAAAAAAAAAAAAAGTGCCAGGGCCCTCCTCAGTAGGCCAGTGCACCTTGTGCCAACCATTCCCCTGCCGGCGCTGCCAATGACAGTACCAACACAACTACTGAGCACCACACTCCCACACCTGTGACAATTCAGACTATTTCAGGCCCCAAAGCTAAAAGAATGGCTTGGGCAGCAGGTATTAGTCAGTTTTAATGTAAGTTGAATTAATAAGCAACTGTTGCTGTGCTCAGCCCTAAATTAGAGAGACAGCGCCACCATGTGGGCACAAGTGTTGGTGTTGACAATTAAGAGCAGGAGCCAAGAACGGGAAACCACCGGCTCAAATTAAGCACTGACCAGCCACTACATACATTTAGACTACATATCACGAAATCAGGCTTATTATTGTATTGAATTCCGATTTGATTCCTTTGTTGATTTACCATATTGATATGCTTTATTGTATCCTCCACATGTATGTTCGTTTTCTGCAAATGCTACTGCAAATGTTCCTTGACTACTTGATAATTATAATTATAATAATATGCTGTGGTTCACCAAAAATGTGATCATGTTCAGTGCCTAATCTGTAAAACATGCAGGGCCCCATAGGCTTTTTTGGGAGCTCGCAGCTGGCGCTTCTACAGTGCAGGACTGCTCAGCCAAGCTTGCCAAGTGTTGAGTCCACCTCATGTCCCTTTCTTCCCCCATCTTACACTTTCTTTCTCGTGATCTCACTCCTGCAGGTTATTTTTCAGTTCTGCTTTGTCCTTTTTTCACTGTTTTCCAGCCCTTCTCTTTCTCCTACTTTCTCACTTTTTTTCCTTTCCCTTTCTTCTTCTGGGTTAAAGTATGATGATGAAAAATAGGCCCTGTTTACCAAACATGACTGCCTGTGTCCTCCACTGACTCAAATTAAGCACTGAAGAAAAGCTGTAGAAAATGTGTGACCTCCAGTTTTGCAGTCAAGCGGGATATAAACAGACTCAAGGAGCCTGGGGCTCTGTTTCGCTTTTCTTTCGGCAGGGGATTGGGCAGTCGTTTGAGTGTTAGCAGAGCTCAGCTCTCCCGGGTGGGAACCACTCGCATACCTTATGTCACATATGAGCTCATTGCACTTGCCTGTGCCCAGAATAATACACATTATAAAATGTCTCAATAATGGAAGGAGGGTGTTGCACAGATTTACAGCCACAGAGGTGACATGCTAACTCTGACCTCACAGGGTAGTGAGGCGCGGGGTAAGAGGCTTAAATTCCACTGTAATTCCTCTCTGGGTGCAGTGTAGAGCCCAGCCTCCCAAGATGTGTTTGGGAGCCAGCTATAGAATAAAGGGTTGGTGCAAATGTAGGGGATTTCCAGCCGATGTTATAAGTTTTTGGAGTCTGACGCGTTTTGGGTGCTCTAAGCTTATTCCCGAGGCTTTGAAATGTCTCCTCTATCTTCAGTTATCAATTTCTGCATCAAAAGAGGAACTAGTCTTGTAAAACAACCTACATTCAAAACAAAGTGGCAGATCCCTGCAGCCTTCAGAAGCAGGCTGCAGATGAAGCCCGGCTCAGCAGCCCTCTAAGTGCATTATGGTCAATGTAGTCCATGTGTGAAAAGTTGCAGCCCCTTCATTGAAGCACTGTGATAGCTATTTTTTCTTAGAAGGCAAACAATTGTTATTGCCATTGTGTCCTGATTCTACAGCCGACACGTGTTTCGCTTTTGTGAAGCTCTTCAGCAGAGCAGTTTAGCTGCTAGGGCCACAGTTATCCAAAGGCCACTGGCTTTCGAAATTATTTCTACAACATAGGCCTGATAAACAAATGCATTTATGGTGGGAACCCATGTTTACAGCAAAAACACTTGATTTACACCGGACTGGAATCCAAAAAAGGATACATGGCAGGTGCAAATGGCTTTACTACTGCTTAATTGAGTGTGCGCCATGGCTGCGTATAAGCGCACAGAGGCAAACCCATGTAAGGGAGGAGTGGGTGGATCAAGGCATGGTTTGCTTTGAGGATTATGAACACCACAGACTCACAGGTTTTAGGCCATTCACAAACTCCTCTCAAACAAGCCCAGAGTTGTGGGGGTGCAGGAGAAGGAAAAATGCATATAATTAATTCTCAGTAGTACTCCCCAAAGCTCAGGCTGGTCCAGCTTTCCAGGTGTAGTCCTCAAGTTGTTTGTCAAGTTCCAAAAGCTGGACGTTTTTCCCTGTATGTAGGAGCAGGTGTACCGGTGTGAATGTATGGCATTTGTGCAGCAGGTGCATGGACACTGGGATACAAGGGTGTTGGAGGCACTCTGCATCCCTATTTCTGGCTGTATTTCATTATCTAATCGCACTCCCAGGGCCTTGGTCCTTGCTTGCATTAATGGCACATTTGTTACACAACTTGACATTGTGGTGCCCCGCAATAATCCGCTCTGGCCGCAGAGCCACACCTCTCCCTTGGTAGAGTCCAGTGTTCAGGGAACAAGGCTCCTACAGCATGGGCAAGAGGGAATTTAAGCCTGTGGCCAAGAAGCGCTGTATGTGAGTTCTACCTGTGTAGGACCAGAGAGGGTACCAGACCCAGTGCTCATGGGAACAAGTCTGGATGGAGACAAGTTCACAAATGGATACTGGTCTTGGGTTCTGAGTTGACAACAGCTGTTGAAGGGTTCAGAAGTTGTTTATAGAATGCTAAAGAAGCAGTGCAGTGGTAACTGTGGTTCTCTGTACATGACAGCATAGTCAGTGCGAGGGGGCCTAAATGTGAATGGTGACTCATAAAGAGCAGATGTTATGCTGACATGGGAAAAATGTTAGATGTTTGCTATTGCAAACATGCCAATTGATGGTGTGCAAGGGACCCCGCGCCAACCACGTTCTAGCTGTCAGCGCGACTCTACAGAGACCCTCGCTGACACACTCTCCACTTGCAATGTAAGAACGAAGGGGCATATTTACTAGAATATTTCGGAGCGCAGAGCTGTGCAACATCTGGCAGCGCCACACTCCAACATTTTCAAAACGCAGGGATGCGCCGTATTTACTACAATACGGTGCACCCCTGTGTTTTTCATATAGCTGGCACTACAATTAGCTGCCTAGCGCCAACACAGACACCCTAGCATCATAGTGCAAGGCTGCTTGCTTTGCAGGGAATGATTGTTCATGTACAGGAAGGGGTCCCTTCCTGCACATAAACCATCCATAATGGCTATTTGTTACTTCTATGTGTGCTGCAGTACGCAGCACACATAGAAAAAGCAAAAATGAGGAGAAAGAAAAGCATTTCTCCTTGTGTGCCATTCTAACGCCTGGCGATAGTTTTTGGCGCTGCCACAGATTTACACCTCCTTGTAGATCTAGGGCAGCGTCAAAAAGTAATAGGTTTTGCAGTGGAACGCTCACAGCAACACCTGTTACATGCCCCTTTGCCACAGAGGACTGCAGCAGTAAGGTGCATATTTACAAGGTGGCGATATCTAAAAAACTTTGACTTTCCATTTGGGAGAGCATACCAGTGTCCAGAATGGAGCAGGGTACGCAGCATAGTTATGTGGAACTGGACCGTGCATGTCCGGACATCGGATATCTGCACCATCACTCACATTAGACTCAGCCAATGCACAGAGCAGATGGATCACATTTCACTCAAAGAGGTAGTAGTATTCTTTCATTTGTAGGAGCGTGCTAGCCGTGGCAATCCCTGGCAGTCTTGCGGAAACATTGCGTTTCGCAACCACGCACAAACATGACACCGGGCTTCCCCACCCACTCTTACTTACATGAAAAGTTCCCTAAAAATGTAGGAGACTACTTGTCGCCCATCCAGATCAGGGCTATTCTGTTGTATCTACAATATGTTTATCACTCATCAGTGAATTACCACACCACAGTGTATAGTTCATTTGCTACTCCTGAGCTTATTCACAGTATGGGTGAAAATGTGGGAATGGATGGAGGCACTAATTACCTTAAAAGCAGAGTAACATCACTGAACCCGGTGATAGTGTCTGGTCAAGTACAAGCTCAGCCTACCATACTGCAGTAAGCTGAGAGAACTAGACCATCTATTTTATGACATCATTACACCACTAGAACAGTTTTCTTGTTCCCAGGGTAGAAAGGAGTGCAGCATGCAGGTTAGCAGAAAAGAATACACAAAGACTAATGAAGGCAGCATCCACGTCTTCCTAGTTTGTAATGGCTTGGCAGCATCATTAAGGGTGCTGTGCACAAACTCTTTGATCACACTACACCAGCAAGTGAAGACGAACAAACAACATGATGAGTCCCTATAAGAATCCCTTTGAACAACGCACATCACAGGAAAGGTTAGGAAGAATAAACAAGCATATTCGTGTGTGTGTGTCTAGGAACAAATTTGATTTGAGCTCTTTTAACTAAGGACAATCCTTCTAAACTGCAGGTGGGGGTATTTTGAAAGAAACAGAGGTCATTGCTTTAGGGGAGACTAGCATATTACAGACCTGTAGGGCAGCATAATGCAGCATTACATATCCAAGAGGTTTATAATTTTTCATATGGAGATGGGGGTATATTTACCCAAGGTGATCAGCTAGGAGTCGATTTTGCACCTTCACTATCTCAATCATTGAGCGTATGTTGCATTACTTCCAAATAATACAGTTGCAGGAAATAGTGGCCTTGAAGAAAAATGTACAAAGTTGGTACAGATCTATTGTTATCTATCTTCTTGAAAGTTATTTCTTCCACTCTTTATGAAGGCGCGCTTCCAAATTGTTTGACTCGAGTAAATATGGTTGTGCTCTTGGAAAAAAGTAAGAGGGTGCTCGCTGTTTCCATCGAATTGTTTTATTTCACTACTTAATGCAGATGGAAATACATAAATTAAAAGTCTTGACATCCAGCCGTACTCTGATTTTTGAGCTTGTAGTGTCAGCAGAGCAACATGGCTTGAGTTCAAATCAAAACATCAATGATTACACTAACTCCGTTATTACTCTCTTTAACTTCACGTAGCATCATACCTGTGGCCCAGGAAGCTGACATTTTATATGCGGAAACTCTCACCCCCTGTTTGTTGAAGATATTCAAAATGTAATATATACCAGAAACCAATTTGTGTGAAAGATACAACATTGGATATTTTAGATATCAAAAGGGAAAAACATCAGAAAGGCCCTCTATGACTAGCATTGTTTGCATTCTTTTATAACCTCTTCTGCTTATTTTTAAACAAAAGACAACTTTTAACACATTCAAAATCAACTATGCAAACCATCTGCAGACACTTTTGAAGATTATATTGAGTTTTCCAATCCTGACATATTTCCTCCTCAATCTTTGAAGCTTTGCAGGAAGTTAGCCAATTTAATGATGACTAAATACAGCTCCTGGGCCCGTTTGGCTTAATTCTAATTGCCCTATAAATAGTCAATTGTTGAGTATAATGTCGAAACCATTCTTCGTGTTCCATCACATTTAGTGCAAAAAGAACAATTGATGGACAGAATGCAGAACAATGTCATACATTCTCCCCAGAACAGAGATCTGGGCCTAAATCCATCGTTTTTTTTGCTCACCATGCCATTCCAGTTTGGACCCAGCCATATGCAAAACAGTCTTGACCCTGCGCCCAATGGGAACAGTCCAGCCAGAACTGCCAGGCCAGGTCCTCCCTGGACTGGAAACAAACAACCTAGGACCGGTTAAGAGATTTCAGCCCTCATCAACCAGGATAGTTTGACTCCAGTGGCATGGAGAGCACGGGACCCACGTCTGGGCATACCCGTCCCACTCGGGGTGACAAATGCAAAAAGAACGATTGATGGACAGAATGCAGAACAATGTCATACATTCACCCCAGTATAGACAGAATGCAGAACAATGGCATACATTCTCCCCAGTATAGAGATCTGTGCCTAAATCCATTGTTTTTTTGCTCACCATGCCATTCCAGTTTGGACCCGGCCATATGCAAATCAGTCTTGACCCTGCACCTAATGGGAACAGTCCAGCCCGAACTGCCAGGCCAGGTCCTCCCTGGACTGGAAACAAGCATCCTAGGACCGGGTTCGGGTTACCAGGATGCTTGTTTCCGGTCCAAGGAAGACATGGCTTGGCAGTTCGGGCTGGACTGTTCCCATGAGGCACAGGGTCAAGACTGATTTGCATATAGCTGTGTCTGAACTGGTGTGGTGAAAGACAGATGATGGATTCAACCCAGATCTGTGTTCTCAAGAGCACTGGAGGCCTGTGCTTTCTCTAAGTCAGTTAAAATGTGCATGTCTGGCTGGCCGTCGCAAGACAGCTGGCCAAAGAGACATGCACATTTTAACGCACACAGCTCCCTGCTGCCACTCAGTAGCACTGGCCCTGCCTTGTCCCTAAGTTCAGTTTGGTTGCTGAAAAATAAAATGGTAATAGATAAACTTTATTACCTTTTTATTTTTCAGCTTTGGCTTGTGGGGCGACGCTCCTCCGCTGAAACAGAGGAGCAACCTCTGCTTGGTCCCATGGACCAGATAAAATGTGTGATTGATACCGACAAAGGAGAGACACGCCACCAAGAAACAAATACCCTTAATCAAGAGAGTATTCTTTCTATCAGCTGTAATTACTTAGAACCAATATTAGGGATATAAAAACCTTCAGTTTAAAAAACAAAAGTACTTTAATTCAGTATGATCTTTGTCGGAGTTAAAAAATATTAGTCATATCCTGCTGTGATAATGAAATGATTTTGCATTCACAAAGCTAGCGCAGAGCAAATTTGCGACTTTGCAAAGTATGTAAATAATAGTCTAATTCGCAAATACCTTTGGGAATTACTAAAACTGCAGTCTAACTCCTTGCTAGTCATGGATGGAAATGGGGGCTTTAAATGGGTCTTCTTCTGCCCTTGCATCTTGCAAAGAAGTATATGACTGCGCTGTGGCGAGCAGGCATGCAGTCGCTATATATTCGATATACAAAGCGCTATCCTTTGCGGCATCCTTGCAGGTAGTCCTATGTTAGCACATAAACGCAGTGCGACAACTGGCTGCAAACAGTGAGGCTCCCTACAACCACAACGTTGTACTACAACCCGGCCACTCGATGCACCAATGCCCAGTGTGAACGTATTCGAAAAAAAATGTGTTTTAGCATTTACATTTGTCTCTCTTTTTGAGTGAGACAATATCGTTTTCTTCAATATCATTTAAAATCTTTACTCGGTCCAGTCAGGACAGAGAGGTCCTTAAAAAGAGTATCTTCAACGTGAACAGGATTGTGAGAAAATAACCGACTCATTGATAGTAGAATATAAAAAAACATGAGAGTTTAAGAAGATGTTATGAGATCCTCTTCTGATAGCACAGTTGGGAGTGTGAACACTACATGCATGTAGAGCTTTTATCTTTAAAGTCTTTGCTTTTATGATATGTCTGTGTTGTACTTCACTGTTTAATTCTGTAGGGTATCAAACTGAAGGCTTAGCATGAGGCCAGTCAGTCTGTATTTTAGCATATATCAACTTTTTGTTTCAAGTTTCAGCAAATAAAAAATAACAATCTCTTCAAAGATCCCTCTTTTATTTCTCAAATGTGTGATTTTAAGTAGCACGGTCTGTGGGTAAGAATTGATTGAAGCTGCCGGGGACAGTAGCAATGAAGTCAGTATGAGCATGTCATGTGCAGTGCTTAATTTGAGCAGGTGGTTTCTGGTGCTCAGCACCAGCAGTTAATTGTCAACACCAGTGCTTGTGACAGTCTGCCACAAGGTGGGAATGTCTGATTAATTTAGAAATGACCACAACAACAGTTAATTTTTATTTAAATATACATTAAAAACGAGTGTAATCTTTATCCCAAGCCATTCCTGTATCTTTGGGGGCCTTAAATCGTCCTAAGTGTCACACTTCTAGGAGTGTGATGGTTAGTAGTGGTGTTATTACTATCACTGGCAGCATGGCAGGGGAAATGGGTGCTGCAAACAGCAGTGGCCTCCTGATGAGAGCCATGACACTTGTTTTTTTCTTCAAATTAAGCACTGTTGATGTGAGTCATGTGTGAACAGCAGAGATGAGGGCCTTCTGGGATCAGTGGAGGTGGGACCCTCTAGATGTAGTGGAGATGGAGGGCCACTAAGAACAGCAAAGATGAGGGCTCTCTAGGGTACGTTGACATGGGGACAACAGAGATTAGGTCTTCTAACACCATCAGAGATAAGAGCCCTCTGGGATAAGTGAAGATCAGGACCCTCTGGGAACAGAAGAAAGGTGGGCTGTCTGGGATAAGTGGGCATGGGGCCGTCTGGTGATAGCAGAGATGTGGAGTTCTCTGGGAACAGATTATTGGGATAAGTTGAGATTGGGGCCTTGTGAAGACAGAAGAGAGAGGAGGGTCATTTGTGAACAGGAGAGATGGGGAACCTCGGCAGACAGAGAGAAGACTGCCCCCAGCAGACAGCAAGGACGATGGTTGTCTGTGAACACTTGAGATGGGCGCCCTCTGGAGACAGCAGAGATAGTGGCTCGCTAGAAACAGCAGTGATAGATACCTTCTGAGAACAGCAGAGAATGAGGGCTGCCAGGCTCCTCAGGGACTCAAGCTTGTTCAAGACAACAGGACACAGAGTTCTCGGGATAGGGGCACGGAGGCTTTCAGTGGACAACACAGTAGGAGTGATGGAGGTCCCCCCTGGAACGGAGAGGGGGATGACTCGCAGGGGACAGTAAGAACGGACACCTACTAGGGCCAGCAGTTAGAGGCCATTGTCAGACCTGCTAACTTCTAAACACTTTTCATCCTGTGAAAGGAGAGGTGGTCCTTGCGACAAGCACTGCTTGTGAGCCACTTCTATCTTTGCACACTCCCAAATAATAAATTAAAGTCTTCTCAGATCTGATGCTGATGTCCTGTGGCTTTTCACACCCTTAATTAACACTGGTTGGGCAGAGGCTCTAAACACAAGATGGAAAACCACTTTATATTGGGGTTTCCAGCACAGCTTTTGATCCGCCATTGGATATTGACTCCTCACAGGATAACCGCGTGAAGGAAGGAGCTATTGTGTAAAACATGGTGGCACAGTGTGTGTTGGTAGGACTGCTGCATTGGTGACACCAGGGACAGTGTGCCATAGGAGACACCAGTGACTGAGTGACACTTACTACACAGTAACAGACGGCTTCTGGGAATGCCATGGACAGAGACCGCACATAATCTGCTGGGGAAAGCATGGACAGGGGGCCAATGAGGGCCGCCTGGACAGAAAGCTGCTGGGGCAGAATTAAATAATAATGTGGATAAAAGTACCTTCTTTAGAGATGCAGATGCTGTCCTTGGCTGGCACCATCAAAATGACTCTGTATGCACTATACCATTTATTCCTGGCAAAAATATTGAAAAAATGAACGAGAGGTTCTGCAAACATGCCTAGCTCACTATCTCAGGGGCATGCCGTCTTGGATGCAGAACATAACCTATGTGTAGGAGAGTAGGATCTGCTTCTTATAGTTCACCCCACTTTTTATTGATGTTTCACTGTTTTTCGACTTTAGTCTGGCTGGGGGGCCTCAGCCTAGCTCCTGCCTCTCTAAATTGATTACCAGTACTTTAGGTACACTCCAGATTGGATTCTGGGGTACCCTTACAAGTACCTAGTATATGGTATACTATGTACCCAGGGCATAGGTACCCCATGTATTGTGCCACCCCTGGGAAGCCTTCCAAAATGACACCACAGGTCTGCTACTGCAGCCTGGGTAAGGTGGTGTATGCACTCCTTACTGAGATATAGGTTACCTATATCTCTCCATATCACTGCACATGTAAACCTATCAGTCACCCCTATGGCAGGCCTTAACAATCCTGAAGGCAGGGTGCTGGGTTTCATGTGAGAGGGTGTCCACGCATGGGCAGAGCCCCTCTGCAGCTTTCGGAACCTTTATTCCGGGGTTGTTTGTGATGCAGCCAAACCATATACTCTTAAGTGCATTATGACCTTGTGGTAAATGCTAACTTTGGGATGGCTGCATGGAAACATGTTGTGTTTGGTGTCAAACACCTTGGAATCATACCCCCACACCAGTAACTGGTGTGGGAGTATGATCCCACCCTTCTAGAGGGCGAACCATAACAGAACCGGTAACCGGTACCACCTAACAGAGCCCTGGCATCACAAAATGGATGCTGCCAACCACAGACACCAGTCTGCCCTCCTGCTGCTGGACAAAACTCCGGCAGGGGAGGCCTGGACAATATGTTTCCTGTCACAGGGAGGTGTGACCACCTCCCAGACAGGCTTTGGTGTATTGGGGCTGGGTGGGTGCACCCCAAGAGTGCTTTGAAGTCTGCACTGGGGCACATTTGTTGTCCCTGTGCATAGTCCAGCTCAAACTGGACAAAGTTAATGGGTGTAGCCACCCCTCTTTCCTGACCCTCCTATAGGTGGGTCCCTAGAGTTTGTCCTACCCCTTCCTTGGGTATAAGATAGGAACCCCTGGCTACAGGACTTTAGATTTACCTGGATGAAACTCTGATACATAATCCTGGAACTTCGACAATCTACAAGGCGCTAGATGACTGAAGAATCTCCCTTGAAGTAAAGGAGTTACTCCCCTGAAAGGCAGGCACCTAAGACGCATCTGACCGGTTTGCATCTCCGAAGCTCCCGCCGGACTCCAAAGAATTTGCAACACAGGAGGTGGGTTCCAAGACTTCCCAGAGGCCGATCTAAGCTCCCAGCAAAGCTGAGATCCGTAGCCCTCGTGGGGACTGTGGAACCGGAACCCCTGGACACCGTGCACATTTGCAAGTGCATATGCTTCTCATCAATCCTTGAGGCTGTGCTTTGGGCTACTTATAGTCCACATCCCAAGCAGTGTTTCCACCGAAAATGACTGGCCTACACTCACAGAGTGTCCCGTGGGCTGGTATTGTGTGATTCCTCTCAAGCTCCCTTCGCGATCCCTGGTCCATTGACTGGTGGGTCCCTATGAAGGCAACTCTAACTTTAATTGGGCTTCCATGGTTGCCCCAGATGTGCCCTGACTCTCCATTGCTTGGAGAGTCCCTAGGACCTTGCTGGTCCGCACCAAAGCATCTTTTTTTTTCTTCCTGCGTGGGTTGCTGTTGCCAAGGTTTGTTTGGTTCAATCCAAGTACCGACACCGCAGCACTCGACATCCTTTGTGGGACTGCTTGAATCCAGCTCCTGGTTGCCATCAACGCCTCCTGGTCCTCGTGGCTGCAGAGTCAAGCTTCACCTCTTCGCACCTGAAACACCCAACATCAGTGAGCATTCGTCTATCGTGCCCCTGGTCACTGGCAAGTGACCCAGACTCTGTCCCCTCTGTTTTTAGGTTCTTCTGATCTTCGATCCAGGCGTGGATCACACCAGAAACTTTTCTTCTACCCGGCAGCAGCACTTTGCAGTAGATCGCCATTGAAATCAACGAGGATTCCCGACACCATTTGACACCTATGCACCCGGCTTCCCTGGGTGAGGTAACTCGAGTACTCCGGTGCTCCCATGGGTGTTGGCCCTAGAACCCCCTACGTCTAAAGGGGTTTGCTCAAAGTCCTCTCCTAAGTGTCCTTAACTTCTAAAATTCCAACCGCGACTTTCCCATAGAATAGTACAGGGCTCGCGCCTGTGTTCTCACATTGCACGCGTCTCCCATGGTTCTCCTGTGTCACTACCTTGGGTGGTTCCTTGGGGTCCTAGCGATTCTACATGCTCTAGGCACTGTGTCTAGTCAAGTCGTGGTTCTTATACCACTTTCTTAATATATGGTTTGGTCCCCCCCTGGGGTCCATTGTATATTGTGCCATTTACTGTCGTTTTAGAACTGTATTATAGTGTATCTTGGACTCTAATCTCATAAAGAGATTAGTACTGAGTGTTTAGAAATAAAATCTTATATTTTATATATACCTTGTGTGGTTCTCCTTTCAATTAGTGATTCAAGAGGTTATAATCTGGTAAACCAAGCTGCTTTACACTCTTTCAAGACTTAGCCTGAAGGCTGCTCTCCATATCTACCACTAGGATAGCTTTCAATAAAGGTTGTCTTTAAACCTATTCATCAATAAGGGTTGTTTGGACTGGTACAAGGTGCCCACTATAACTAGTGGACAGAATATACCAGGCACACTTCTCACACTATGTAGGTGTCAGTAAACTGAGGATTATTGTAATTATTGATAGATTAAAGATACCTCCATGCTGCGTAGTGAAAATGACAAAGAACTGCGCCATATGTATGTATAAATGTAAAGATGGAAAAGCTTCTAGTAGCACCTCCCAAGTTACTGTGTTGTGTTGTGTGAAGGGGAGAGAGAAGGACAGTGCCATATCTAAAAAGAAGATATGACAATGCTTCTCTCTTCTGAAGCATGACGTACAATCATGCTGCCGAGCGCTATGCAGACACCTTTGCAAATGTACCTATGTGACTGTAGCATAGGTTTTGTATTGGATGGGTAACAATGCTTTGGCCTACTTTTAACTTTAACCACTCTGTATGTGCACTGTACAGACCAGTACATATGCAAAGTTAGTAACGTTTGGAGAGAGAAATCTTTTCTTCTACTTCTGTGCCTCCTTCAAGGATGTGTAATATTTTAATGTAAAGCAATGTTTGCCCATTTTAGTAGATATGGTTTTGCATCAAAAGCCATAGGTGGTTGCAAGGGTACACCCAGAGGTCGAAGTGGGTGGGATAGGAGGGGCACGGTGTGCTCATATTTTTTTGATTTATAAAAAACCATTCCCCTACTTTTTATGAAAATACAACCATCCCAGGATGGTTAATTCTGATAGTTTAAATGCTTCTGCTGAAGTGTCATTCAGTGCGTCTCCTGTGCTGTGGAACTGAAGCCGGGGAGACAGCTTGACAAGCCTTCCTTCCAGGGTGTCTGCTTGCCTGAAAGAAATGCAGATATGTGCAACGAGGTAATCTGCAAATATTGAACAAATCACTCGAAGGTTTGTGATGACAAAGTTGTATTCTTCAGGGATGATACGCAGCCGGCGGAGGGGGTCCCGTGGGAGACTAGCTGCTTGCCTTACCTTGGAGTTCAGATCTACCACAACCCTAGTGACATGCTGGAGGGTAATATAGGGCGGGCCATACGTAAGGCCAAGGCCTGTTTTGAGTTTTGGGGACAGCTCCCGCTATCGGTAGCGGGCAGGGTTGCCTTGGTAAAAATGGTCACACTCCCCAGGTTCCTCTATTTTTTGGGACGCTTCCCATCTGGATCCCAGCCCAGGTGTTCGCAGAGATTTGTCTAATCTATGGTGAGAGATTAAAATGCTAGCAGAACTGACTCAGCACTTCATGCTTCTGAGGTAGATTGCATGAGTCCTGTATTTATGGGCGCTGATACCGTGGGATGAGCCTTTCTGTTATATTTTGTAGTCAGCATGATAGTGAATGATCGATGCTTGCGTATGTCAAGCAGAGGCGCGCTCGTGCTCGTGCATGTGTGCTAGTGCTTCAGGACACTCCCCTGTCGAGCCTGTGACACCTGGGCAACGATGCTGCCTTATCTTGGTTTCCATGGTGTGAAATGTCGGTAAATTAATGATAAATTACGTGTGGAGTGCAGGGGAAGAGACGTGGCTGTTTCTTTAACTAATAGACTCAAGGGAGGAGGTGCCATGGCAGCAGGATTTAAAATAAACAGTGGTAAATAGGCTGCTATCTAAAAAATAAAATAAAAAAAGAGAGAGATACTGACGTTACTGTAAGACTACCGATCAGCAATAAAAGGCGCCAAAAGTCGTTCAAGTTCATTCAGATAATTTCTTAATAATTGTTCTTGCTCCGTTCCAAGCAGCTCTCTGACGCCCGAATGGGCTCGTTAGCAAAGCTGTAAAATAAAATCTCTCCCTGCTGTATGTGAATCTGGCTCCACAATGCGGCAAAGGGTCATAAATCCATGGACTTTGGTGCGTGACTTGAAAAAACAAACCCGCCCCTTGCAGGGAGAGTGTTTGTTTCCCCACAGCTCGCCTCTTCACAGAAGCAGTAAAAAAACGTGTAGTTGTTTTACCACTGCTGATATTGTTAAACTATAATTTAAATTACTCATTAAATGCGTAACCCGTGCTTCTAGTTCCTCGAAAAAGGCGACAGAAGCCTGGAAGACTTGCGCATAAGCTCTTCTGAACTATGAAAAATACCGTCTCTAAGAGTGGGAATGCACTTTTTCCATGAAAATGCAAACATATTTTATCCAAACAATTTAGATAATACACATCTTACATATATTTCCAATTAATATTTTTATACTCCACTCACTACCTTTTCGTTTTTGAAGAATTCATAGCAACTTTATGTTGTAGACAGGAAACCCACTGCTTAAAAAATGTGTGGGGAGTGGCATAAAATGGACTAGAGTGGTGTGGAGTGGCGTGGCATAAGGAGACTAAAAGTGGAGTGGCCTAGAGTGGCATTGAGTGGAGTGGCGTAGATTGGAGTGGAGTAGAGTAGCAGAGAGTGGAGTGGCCTAGAGTGGCATTGTGTGGAGTGGCGTAGATTGGAGTGGAGTAGAGTAGAGTAGCATAGAGTGGAGTGGTTTAAAGTGAAGGCGCATGGCATAGAGTGAGAAAGAGTAGAGTGGCATGAGTGTCAAAGTGGAGTGAAGTGTTCTCGCATAGAGTGGTGTGGCGTTGAGTGGAGTATGCCGATGTAAAGACACTGCAGAAAATATGTTTTTTAAGCTTCTTTTGGCAGTACCGGAAAGTACTTCAAATTATGTCTGTCACTCGGAATTGGGCATGCCATATCTAGAGGACACATTCAAGATTCAGCCTGTCCTTCTGTGGCACAGGATTTGGACGCAGATTAAACCACTTTTAATCGCCATATTTTAACAGACGTTTTGAGGATCGAAGGGGTCAAACACATAAGATGGTTAGAATATGTTAAAATGTTTCTACTAAAGTTAGGACACATAGTATATTTTAACGAGCCACAAACTTTGTGTACAGTCTCTAGGAAATATCTTAAAGCGAGCTGAAACTAGAGCTATAACCGAATTGAAAAAATGAACGGTCCAAGCTCACCATCTTAATTTATTGACCCCAAGTGTACAACCGTATATTTATTTAAATATTGGTGATTTTGACCAATTTTTGTTGACACGCTTCAGGCTGAATATTTTATATAGATCTTTAAGTTTCCTCAAATCAAACGACTGGTCAAAAGCCCTATGCAAATGCCCGTGCAATTACATTTCTGTACAGTCAACTATACACATATTATTCTTCTGTAAATACAATACTATACTATACCAAGAAGGAGATGGATTATTCCAGTACTAAAGAAATTTGGTTTGAGACAATGTCTCCCCTCTTGTTTGGCACTGCAATTTTTAGAAGATGTAATTGTTATTGCCGCTGTTACAGCTTTTAAAAAAAATGTTTTTTATTATCGTAAATCCATTATAATCTGATTTTATCTATGTATCAAATTTGTGCTTAATGGAGCCACGACATGATTATGATTTTATAATGGAATTTTAACAACTTGTCTATTGCACTGTGCTTTTATGGTTATTTTTTATGGTAACCGAATAAAGATCTTTTGACTTGATTTGATTTGAGTGGCGTAGTGGAGAGTGGAGTGGAGCAAAGTGGAGCAGAGTGGAGTAGAGTAGTGTATGTGGAATAGAGTAGTGCAGTTGTGGGTGTGAGTAACTTAAACAATTAACCAAACTTAAAATCAATGCAAAGGTGTGAGGCATAAAGGGGATGAATGGTTGAAAGGCAAAGAAAATAGGCATGCTGTGGCTGCCATCAAGAAGGTGTAAATGTGTTCAGCATTTCTACCTTAAAACAGCTTAATCCAATTGACGTAAAATTTAATTTAATTGTGGCTGTATGAATAGGCCCAAAGATGCAGGCATACGTAAACAATGTTAAGAAAATGCAGTTGAAAATAGAACAATTGGAGAAAGCAGAATGAGAGCTAGAAACAGAGGAAATGTCCTGAACGCGTACCTCAATCACAGAGTGATCAGTGGAAGGACACAAACTATGTTGAGTCAATCTGTACTTGGTGCATGCTCCTCAGAAGGAAAAATGAGTGATGCTGGTCAGTTAGGCGGCAGCAAAGAAGAGTGACAATGAAGACAATAAATCATAAGCAATGTCCTAGCTCCCTTATTGTGAACAATACCCCTAGCGAGCGAGAGCTAAAAAGGGAGATTATGATTGAGAAAAAAATCTTAACAGACAAGGGCATGTGATCAGTTGACTGTCCAGAATCACAGTCAGTCGCTGACAGGACTTGGCCTTGATTGCACTGCGAGACCGGCGACATTGGAAACTTCTTTGCCAAGAAAAAGATTGCACTTCTTTCCATGTCAATAAGGTCACAAGAGGAGGGCACCTGGGCTTATTATACCCCTGCCTTTCATGTTTACAGGGCCTAACCCTCAAGCTCTGAATAGCTGGGAAGTAAAAGAAGAATAGCTCATTTAAATAAGCATTGACAAAGCTAGAAGATTTCGCCTTGTTGGCCTATTGTTTTGCCAATGCTGCGTAGCATCGGCAAAAATCAAAATATGAATTTAAAGAAAAACAAGCATTTGCAATGCAATAGGTCTCACATTTACGCGAGTTTTAGCTATTGGCATTGTAAATGACAATGCCTTTTATTTATGTTTTAAGAGTAAGAAGAGGAAGGCAAGCCGTCAAATAGGAAGCAAACAAATGAGAGTTAAGATAAAGCCAGTGTCAAGTGGGTGCGGGGGGCGGTCAGCCCCATGTGGTACGTGATTTGGGGCGGCGGCAGGAAATGCAAGCACCCCCTAAAGGCCTCCCTCTGCTCCTACATTTGCCTGAAGGGTACAAGGCCTAGCTACGCCACTGGACAAAGCCAATCAACGGGCAGCAATGGCTGGCTCTAAACCCACTGGAAGTCAATGATATGGTCCATCAGAGGATTTTGCAAATAGACAGCTATAAGCTCTCCGTCTTCGAGACCTAAAAAGAAGATAACAGTGCGTGCCCATGGCCTTGTTTTTTTGGTGTGAAGAGGAAAATAGTTGTTTTGCTGGCAGTGGTTGGATGATTTTGGGGCTCTGTGTATTGCGCTTGTTTCATTTCAATGTACCACTTATTTTGTTGAGGAGAAAAGCCCTAACCTCCCAAGCTAAGCTTCACTTAACAGCTGGAGCAGGCGTGTGAGGACAGTGTTTTCTTTCTTCTCTGGGATCCCAAGTTGGTAAGAAAGGTAAGAGCTCCATGAAAAGCCAGCAAGGAACAGGCACATAAAAAATGGACAGTGGCAGACTCAATGCAATGTGTGTTTTTAAAAATTTTAAAAGCTATGAAATTATTATTTTTGAATTCACATATTCTGATATATGTAACTATAACAAATCTGATCTACAGTGAGGTGCAGACTATGTATGGCCTGGGACAGGACCAGGGAATATGTGAGTTACAGGAAGAGTTTGGTGCAATGAAGAGATGAGAGATGCAAGTGACACCATTGTATTCATGACACCATCAAAGAAGCCCTGACTTTTTAGTCAAAAATGCACGGCGTGGAGTGATACAAATTTATAATCAGCAGAGCAAAACTGTGCGTCCCTAAATGCAAAGATCTGTTGGCTTAATAGCCAGGAATAACTGATATGCCAAACACAACATTTGGCCACTATTCAGCAATGCAGAATGGTGTGAACGGGTGTGTTACAAGTTAAGGGAAGCTAGAGGGAGCTTTTAAGTGGGTCCTTAAGCACAGCCTATGAGAGGGAAGGTATGGGGTTGTAAAGGATGAGGGTAGAAATTACAATATAAAACAGTTGATTCTTGGCAAGTTTGCTGTGCCAAATGGCAGGGAGGGTTCCACAAAATTCTATGCCCCATGCCCCACAAAAGCTTGCGACAGCCCTGGTCCTGGTATTAATAATAGTGAAATTACTGCTAGCAGGAGATCCTACCACCAATCATTCTAGACTGCTGGACCACATCAGACGAGCCATTCTCGACTATAAGACGGACCTCAGAGGAGCATGCAAACACTGCATGCAGAGCTTGAATGAGCGAAAAACATTTTTACGCAGAATTTAGCCATGTTAAAAGTACGAGTGGGCGGAACTCACAGTTTCACTCTGCTGAATTCCACGGAGTTACGTGAAAACCCTGTGAGATTCCGTGGAGTTTCGCGAACGGGCAAAATGAAGCACATTGCACTGCTCGCACTGATTTTTAGTGCTGGGTGCATGTCCTGCACTGATTAATCAGTGTGAAAGGCACCATGCAGCACGCCAGAGGGCGCTGCTTCTCAAGTTGATTTAGCTGCTGCTCGAGTTGATTTTCTACTAGAGCGGCAGCGTTCAGACAGCTATTTGTCGCAACCGCCTCTGTTGGGGGAATCTCTCCGGGTGCCCTCCTAGCGACCGAAAATCCTGCTGGGGGCGCTAAATCTCGTCTGGCTTTCCAACTTACCATTGGCGAGCAGTGTACGAGAAAAACCCACGCCACGCGGCGGTTGGTGCAATTTGGCCGGAACTCTGCGATACATGCTTAACGTAGAGTAGCCAAAACTCACCCAACTCCATCGGGGAGCGGAATTTCTCACTGACCTCCAGTTAAAAGTCTAGTATGCATATTGAGTTGCACAGTGCACCTGTAACTTCCCAACACCATTACAAATGAAGTATTTAGTGAGGCTTTGAAACAACTTGGAATTCTTGATGATATTTGGATTTACTCCCATAACATGTGGGAACATCGAGCACATGCAACAGAGGTACTGTTGAGGTTACATCAGAAGTTAATTTTCCCAATAGTGAAGAATGTGCTTTCCATGTCACTGAGGTTGAATATCTAAACTTTTTAATATAAGCCTACGGCATCTTAATTGATCTGGGGAAGGTGCAATTAGTGTTCACAGGGCTAAACCAGGTCTGCCCCAGAATGGACTACACAAGTTCTCAAACGTGTGCAGGTGTTTTGAATAACTATTCTTCCAGATTGAAGATCCTTTCGCATATTTAACCAACAGGAACATCTGGAACACTTGGACAAAATAAATTGAGGCAGGTTTCTAAGGTATTTAACTACAATAATCATCTTTTTAGCATGGGCCAACACCTTAAGTGCAGGACAATGAACTCCTGGTGCAGTTGTCATACAAATATTTGCTCTCAAAATGACATTCTTGCCTATCTCACCAGCCGCCTTATGACAGCAGAAAGAAACAACACCATTCTCCAGCAACATTTCAATAACAACATTGTTACTTGGGAGGTTTCAACCACGCCCATCCAAGTGCAGACCAATAACTAGAACCTATGGCAAATATGAAATTACACTGTGAGAATCATATGCTCGTTGGGGGTTAAACCTTTCCATAGACGTCTACTTTATATCTCTCGTTGTTCCCAAAACAGTTGATCAAAACCCTCGTTATACTGTACAGTATCAATCCTAATCGCCAAAGACGAGGTCTTCAAAGACCTCATCTCTCGTTCCTTCCAGGCAAATGTTAATGCTTTGGTGTCTAGACACCACAGAACTTTCTCTTACTGAGGAAAATACCACATAGTTTAGATAGTTTATCAAGGTGAACAACTGTTATCTCTATTCTGGAGCTATACCTATGTGACACTATGATTCCCGACCACTCTCTACTACGCTTGACCAATTCTTACTTCGGTTGATAATAGTCAACAAACATTCATGTGATATCCGCAAGTGTGTATAGTCTGTGCTCATACTAAAATAGCCTGCAAGAAAACCACTGGATGCCCCAAACACTGGCAAATTGTGTTCCACTAAGGAGCATATTTAAGCTTGATTCAATTATGGAATCACCTGGTCCTATACATTTGTCCTAGCCATTATGGGTTACCTTACTTAGATGGAGCATTTCACCGAGGTTCCTTGACTTCCCACCAGCCAGCCCCTACAATACTGTTTAATACTGAATTGTATATTACTATGAAATAGATTTATAGTGTCTTTAATGCACCTTACATTTCTTCAGTCAGCAAGCTTTCCTACGATCAGAAGGGCCAATGACAACACAGTCAACTTAAGACACTTGAAGTAAAGCAGGGATACAAGCATCTTGGCTAGAAAAGGCTACATAATAGTTTGGCGAACGGGAATAACTCTCGCCCTCAAATCTAAAGTTACGCATTCCCTAGGACATCTTTACTCCGTGGTATGAGACAATTTCATGCTTTAAAAGTGGCCTTAGATTGACTCTGCTGAAAGCACTCACCCGTCGGAGGGCGCGAGGATAGTGGATGGGACGCTTGTGGAGCTGCACCTGGGTGATATTTGGCTCTTTTGGGATATATCACATCACAGGGAATGGCTCATTTGTAAATAGATGCATGGTACATTATCTGCACAATTTCCTTGGCTTGTTATTTTGCACATTTTCTTTTAGCATGGCAACTATTTTCATGACTCTCAAAACTGTTTACATTTATTGTTTGATTTTTTTATCGCTAGAAGTTTTATGATCGTCGTGTTTATGGAGACTGTTAATTGACACAACCTTTAACCCATAGTGAGTAATAGTATTTTGCCATTGACTCATTTGTGTTGGAGGGGGCGTTGTCAAGCTGGAAGTCTCCGCCCACTAAAGATCACTGAAAGATAAATCCGCGTCTAGTACGACATTGCCCAATTTTGCTGAAAATATCTGCAAGCTGCTAGTGGTAGAACAGCTAGGCCATGCTCTAACCAACAAGGTACCAAAATGTTGCTTTATGTTGTGGAGGCCTCATAGTTAAATAACATTTAAAAGAACTGGGACACAACATTTCAAAGAGAAGACTCTAAAGTTTCTAGTATCATTCATTATCCTCAGCTCCAGGTCGACCAAACAGGGCTTCTTTGGAAAATAAGAATAGGAACTCTTTAGGCACATTTTTAATGCCAGGTTTAACTACAGTCCCCCAAAAGTGGGATAAAATGTTGGATGTACACCTCATCGGTTGTGACGAGACCATGGTGCAACTACTTGCCATACCACTCAAGCCCGCCTGGCCACATGACCCATGTCTTCTGTACTTCCAATGCATAATACAAACTATACTCACCAGAAATCATGTGCCATAAAATCCAGATTCTAACCAATCATCAGTGGTTAATTTGAGCCGGCGTATGATGGTGGGTCTCACCGGCACTCATTCTGGAGACCGGCACCTATTTTGCAGGCAAGCCATCTTGAGGGTCCGCGTACACCAGCCCAAGCAGCTAAAGAACACAAGAAAGCGGAGAGGCCTCAGTGTAAGCATGCTGCCTGCTTCTCCTGCCCACCAAGGCACAGTCATTTCCCCTGTGTGGGTGACGTCACCTGCACAGCACTGTGCTTTCACTGGTTTGCGATAACCGTGCTGGTGCCATGCCAATCATGTTATTGTCTGACTCCACCCACATTCGCTTAAAGAGGCCTACCCCAAGCAGGAAACCCAGTGGTGAGAGGATCATCTAGGTAAATTAGTCCAACTCGTACTGGAGCTGCTGCCCACATGGTGAAATACCTGTCAACGTTCTGCTACCAAAATGAGGGAGGATCATATAAATTTCAAAATTAACTACAGCACGAACGCAACACTGTAATATACAATATTAATTAGTTGTCGGGGGAGGAGCCTAGCGCTTGACCAAGATGGCCGCGTGAGCTCTGAGCTCCCGAGACCCTCGCGCCCTCCGCCGACTATCCTGTCTCTAATCCTGTCGGTATGCATGGCATCGTGTGGATGACCTGTCAGGGAGGCGATTGATGCTACCCGCGGTCGGATCGCCCACCGGGAACCGGACTTATGCCTGGCAGAAGATTGCGGCCTATCTCCGAGGAATGCCAGGGGCTAGAGTTGGCAGGATGCCCGACTTCTAGTTGAACAACAACGGCCAGGCGAGGTGTGAACTGTCGGACGGAGGTCCCCGTCCTTTCACTTTCGCTTTCTCTCCCTTTGTCAGCCCTGCCCCTGGAGAGCTCTTGGTGGCTTTATTACCCTATGGACGCTCTGCAGGCTACTCTGGTGGCCCACTGCAGAACTGACCACTCCTGATTCCTTTCATTGAGAGGGACCCGTCTTATCTGAACCGACCTGCTTGGTATCAACCATGTTGGGCAAAGCAGAGGTGGATCGGCTGAAGGCTAAGTCTACCAGGCGGGGAGCCTATACCCAAGTCAATAGTATGGACCGCTATGCTCTGCAGAAGGGATCACCGAGTGGGTCGAGCCAGTCGCCGGATACCCAGAAGGCGGCCTCGCCTTTGGCCCCGGAGCTCTCACTACAGGATGTCATGGGCGCGCTCGAAGGGATGCAGACTTCGATTGGGAGACAGTTTGATGCCCTGGCGCATAAGGTGGATGCCATCTTGGTGGATGTTAACCTGATCCGTGCGGACTTGGGCAAAACGAATGAACGGGTTAGGACCCTGGACCTCAAGACCACGGGCCTCACCGATGATGTCACGGAACTGCAGATCGAGGTTCGTAAGCTGAGGACCGAGAGTGATCTCGCCGCCCGCCGGCTGGAGGACTTTGAGAGCCGGGCCAGGCGCAACAACGTGCGCGTCATCGGGGTCCCGGAGTCCTCGGATGAGGCTTCGGTTGACCTGCTTGTCGAGGACTTGGTGCTTAATCATCTGCAGCCTAAGGGTCTTGGAAAGTTCTTTGCGGTTGAAAGGGCCCATAGAGTGCCGGGTGGGAGGCCCAAGGTGGGTGCCCCACCGAGGCCTATCGTCGATCGGCTCTTTCATTTTCGAAATCGGGACGCTATCCTGCAAGCATCGAGGGTGACGGGCCCGGTCCCCTTCCAGAACGCGTCGGTGAATTTCTATCCGGACTTCACCCAGCTGGTGCAGAGGCAGAGACAGGGCTTTCTGGGGGTGAAGAGGCGGCTCCGGGAGAGGGATCTGAAGTATGCCATGCTCTTCCCTGCCAGATTACGTGTGGTGCACGAAGATCGGACATTCTTCTTTGACTCTCCTGTTATGGCCGATGAATGGCTGGACGCTTTGCCACATTGCCGAGGATGGGGACAGTGGCCGGGATGGGCAGGGCTGATTTTTCGGAGCCGGTCTGACTCGATTTGGCTATATTTGAAGACTTGAATAGAGTGCAGTCAAAGCGGAGGGCTGCGGGAGGACGAGGGGTGCTCTTTTCCTCCCTTAGGGTACTTTTTGTAGATTTTGGGTTTTGTAGGGCGACAGGCACACTGCAAGTTGGGGGGGCTTTGTAAGCTGCAGCAGGGGTGCAGGGTGGGGGGGGTTTCTGGGATTTTGGGTTTGTTGTTGGGGGGTTTATTTCTGCAAGGCATGGTGATTCTTTCCAGGACTGTTCCATGGTGGCTCTTCGGGTGTGGGGTGGGCCTCTTTACGTTTGAGGATGGGGGGTAGGGGTTTAAGTGTTATAAGCTGGAATGTTAATGGTTTGGGGGATCGCATTAAGCGTGGGATTGTTTTGCAATTCTTGAAACGGTCAATGCCGGATGTTGCCCTGCTGCAGGAGACGCATCTTATAGGTAATACGTGCTATGCTCTGAATAGGAAGGGTTATAAATTCATAGCACATTCGGGATTCTCCTCTGGGTCCAGGGGTGTGGGCATCCTAGTCAGAGCCTCGCTACCATTTGAGGTGGACTCCACCATTGTCGATGATAGGGGGAGGTTTGTGGCGGTGGCGGGGCGGTGGGAAGGAAGAACTTTGGTTTTAGTTTCGGTTTATGTCCCGCCGGCCCTGCAGGCCTCCACGTTCACAGATCTGGGTAGGGCCCTGCTGGATCTCCCGGGGGGTATGCTTGTGGTGGGAGGTGATTTCAACGCTGTTGGCTCCGGCCTGCTGGATAGATACCCGCCCAGAGACACAGGGGGGGCTCAGAAGTGGCTTCCAGACTTCCTAGACACGCTTGGCCTGATAGACTGCTGGAGGCTCCGGCACCCCACACAGAGCCAATACACGTTCCACTCCGGGGCACATGGTAGTCTTTCCAGGATTGATTACCTACTCACTCAGGCTGCGCATGCCTCATTGGTCTCCGAGGCGAGGCACATGGCGCGTGGTATATCTGACCATTCGCCAGTGTGGATCCGGCTGGATCTAGGTCGGGAGGGAGGAGGAAGGGTGGCCCCTATCAACCCGTGGTATTTCCGAGACCCCAAGATGCGCAGCGCGCTGGTAAAGAAAGTAGATAATTTTTTCAAGGACAATCAGGGATCCGTGGACTCGGCAGTGTCGCTGTGGGAAGCATTTAAGACCGTGCTCCGAGGGGAAGCCCTCTCCCTAGTAGTGGCTGCCAAGCGGCGGAGAGATGGCGAGGTTCTGCAGGTTGAGGAGGAGATCGCGGCTCTGGAGGGAGCGCTGGAGGAGGAGGTTACAGAGTCCTCACTGCATGAGCTTTGCTTGAAGCAAGCTGAGTATAAGGACCTGGTGATGAACGCCGCTAAGACCCTCAGTAGGGAACAGCAGGGCCGTTTGTATGATGTTGGTGACAAGGCAGGGAAACTCCTGGCTTGGCTGGACAAAAAAGAACGGGTCAATAGAGTTGTGCCAGAGTTGACGGGAGAGAGGGGAGAGGCGATTGTGGAACCTGAGAGGATTGTAAAGTGTTTCTCGGACTATTTCTGTAGGGTTTATGCCTCAGTGTCGGATAGGCCGCCCGAGGACTCGTGTGACCTCCTCCGTGATATCGAGTTGCCCTGTCTCTCCGATATAGATAGGGACGATCTAGATGGTGACATAACGGTTGACGAGGTGGCGGGGGCTATCCGCGCGTTAAACTCGGGCAAGGCCTCGGGACCGAACGGCTTGCCGGTCGACCTGTACAAGCTATTTCCGGATAGGGTCGCCCCTCACCTGCGCGCCATGTTTGTGGAGGCGCGGGGGAGTGGGACCCTCCCGTTGGACCAGCGACTGGCGACGATCGTGGTTATACACAAAGAGGGCAAACCCCGAGATAAGTGCACCTCATATAGGCCTATCTCACTTCTTAACGCAGAGCCGAAAATTCTGGCTAAAATCCTGGCGACCCGATTGATTAGGGTACTCGGTGACTTGGTCCACCCGGATCAATCCGGCTTCATCCCGCACCGAAACACAGCGTTAAATCTTCGGCGCCTTCATGGTGTAATCGCCAGGGCGGGCACGCTGCGTGAACCAGCTATTGTGGCGTCTCTTGACGCCACGATGGCCTTTGACACGGTGGAATGGGCATATTTGTGGGCCATGCTGACCAAGTTCGGCTTTGGCCACGGTTTTGTGAGCTGGGTGAGGTTGCTGTATGAGGGGCCACTTGCGAGTGTGGTGGTGAATGGTCGGGCGTCGACTCCGTTTCAGCTTGGGAGGGGTACTCGGCAGGGTTGTCCCCTGTCGCCTTTGCTGTTCGCCCTCGCCCTTGAGCCGCTGGCTGCGTGGATACGTTGGCACCCGGATATACGGGCCTTAGATGGTCGCCTGAACACGAGGACCGTATTTCGCTCTATGCCGATGATATCCTGCTGTATCTTGCCTCACCCAAGAAATCACTTATAGTGGTCTGTGACGTACTCACATCTTTTGGTAGGAACTCGGGTCTTGTTATCAACTGGAGTAAATCGTATTTGTATGTTCTTAGTGGCGAGGTTCCACCGATCCCTAGAACATGTTCGATACAGGTCGCTCAGCAGGGTTTCGTGTATTTGGGGATTTTTATCTCCATGGACTCTGCTGTGCGATATGAGAAGAACCTGCTCCCCCCCCGGCACGCCTGAGGCGGGATGTTGAAGGCTGGCGGAGGCTGCCGCTCTCCCTCGTTGGGCGTGCGGCCCTGTTCAAAATGATGTCTCTTCCCCGCTTCCTCTACGCACTGCAGAATACTTTGGACTGGGTTCCGGCCAAATACTTTCGGGAGGTCGAAGGCCTCCAACGAACGTTGCTTTGGGATGGGCGGCCGCGAATAGCTATTGCAAAGTTGACGCTTCCATGGTACGACGGGGGCATTGCGCTCCCAGACATCCGACGGTACTATTGGGCCACCCAGCTGAGCGCGATTAATCATGGGTTTTATGGCCCTGCCCTCAGCCCTGGGTATGCCATGGACAGGTGGTTGCTGCGTGGTGGTAACTACTACAGGGCGTTGTACTCGCGGTCCCTAGACTCGTCCCTCACGGGGCCCACTGGTGTGGCAGTGCGTGTGTGGAAGATGGCAACTGACTCGCTGGGCTGGAAGGATAGGCTCACCCTCGCTACCCCGCTGTTTGAATCGGAGAGACTGGGAAGGCTTTGGCACACAAAAGGGTTTGATAAATGGGACCTGATCGGCATCTCCAGGGTGGGAGATGTGCTGAATAAGGGGAAGGTGAAGTCCTTTGAAGAGTTGCAGATGGAGTATGAGCTGGGGCCCTCCGAGTATTTCCGATATATTCAGGTGCGTCACGCCCTCCGATCAGTCCTCGTAGAGGGTGAGAAGGTGCCTGAGTCCTCTCCTTTGGAGGACCGGGTCCTTGATGGCCATATGCCCGAGAGCACGATCTCGCTCATCTATAAGAAACTGATCAACGTCCGGGCGGACATGCTTCTGGGGCTGAGGGACCAGTGGACTAGGGATGGCCTCGAGTTGGATGATGAGGATTGGCAGTCGGGTGTTTCCTCTCCTAAGGAGGTCGCGATCCCGTCGCGTCTGAGGCTGGTGCAGCTTAAAATACTGCATCGAGTGTATGTGACGGGGCCAAGGCTGGTTCACATGGGATTCTCGGAGGACGGCCTATGCAGGAGGGGATGTGGTATGGTGGGTACTTTCCTGCATATCATTTGGGAATGTGGTGTCATTACGGAATTCTGGAGGAGAGTCCATGCAGTGATGGGGGAGGTGACGGGCATTGCTATGCAGCCGGAAGCGCGGTGTTGCCTCCTGAATGTCTGGGGGCCCACTGACCACGATGAGGCACAGACCCAATGGGTGACTCTGGGTAACATGGTCGCTAAGAGAGATATCGCGCGATTGTGGGGCTCCGCGGGGCCCCCCACATTGACCGCGTGGAAAGAAAATATGGACTGGAGTATGTTAAGGGAGAAGACGGTCTATTGCGCTAGAGGCCGCCCCCGGAAGTGGCACGCCATCTGGGGGCGGTGGAATCAATACAGGGGGGGAATATGTCTTGCCCCGGATCTGGATCCTCCCGAGGAACAGCTTTCCTCCTAACCTTCTTTCCAGCTCAGTATGGTTTATGGACTTTTTTGGCCTCTGCTGTTCCCCTTCTTCCTCTTTACACTGTACTGTAACTGGTAGATGAGTGGGGTCCGGCCTCCCCTGGGGGGCTTCACCATGGGCTTTCAGTGTTCTTGCCTTGCTGGGGTTTGTTGTGTTTTTTTGTGTTTACTTAAAATTGAACCTTTGCACTTCCCCTTTCACGGTACTGGGGACGCATCTCTGTTTCTACATATCGATGCTGCCGAACCTCCGGGTTGTCGGCTGAATAGCTGTGTCCTGACTTTTGAAAATAAAGGTTTTTAAAAAAAAAAAAAAAAAAAATTAGTTGTCAGAAGTATTTTGGAAAATCACACCTATTGATGTTGCAGATCGCAGGAACTTCAGGGGTGACAGCACAGATTGCCACAACCCCATCCACCCAAGGTACCACTACTACCTGCTAGGGGTGCATTGGGTTCGGGTATCTTGATATGGTGGTAAACCACTGTTTACCACTGCCTCCCTTACCAATGCATCCAGACATCCAAACACATCCTCCCAAGATCCAATCACCTGCTTAGATGTGACGGGGTATGGACAGTGCTTAATTTGAGCCAGTGGTTTCCAGTACTCAACACCGGCACTTAATTCTCAACACCGAAGCTTGTGACAGTCTGCCACAAGGTGGTCTTGGGTGGCTAATTTACAGATTACCAGAACAGCAAGTAATTATTATTTCAATATACATTAAAAACGAGTATTACCTAAGCCTTTCTTATAGCTTTGGGGCCTGAAAGGTCCAAACTTACCACTGAAAGAGACATCTAAACCTCATCCACCGAAGGTAGTGCTACTTGCTTAATATGGATGAGTTTGAATGTCTGTAAATAGTGGTAAACAGTGGTACACCCCGCATCCAAACACCATCCACTATTTACCCCAAAGTACCACTACCTGCTTGTGGTGTATGCGGCTTGGATGTCTCGATGTGGTTGTAAACAATGTATTTGCCACTGTATCTATACACCCAAACATGTATGGATGGGCTCTGGGTGTCTGGATGCACTGTTAAACTTTCACCACTGCATCCAGACCAACCACCCCCATCCACCCCTGAAACGCACGTCAGGTATTACACCCAGCTTTGGGTGGCACCAGTACTGGATACGGGCAGTACCAATGGTGAAAGTGGGTGAAGGCCTCTTAAGAAACATTTTGGGCACCTGCCCTTATTTTTGTTTAATTATCTATGTATTTATTTGTTTATTTATGTATTTATTAGAATTAAGCACTGTCAAATGCATTGTATTGGTATATGTGTCTGCCTCTTAACTGCGACTGGCGACATTTCAAGCTTGTTCTGCTGGCCAAAGAGACCTCCCCAGTTTTTCTGACAGTTGCCACAATTTGTAAATTGCCTCTGTGCGTTCTCTTACTTCATGACACAGAAGCGTTGCCCTCTTTTCCAGCAGCACACTGCAAGATGATGGGTTCCAGGTCCCTAAAAGTTCACTTAATCAGCGGTCCCAACTAATACATGCAGGTCATGGGGCAAGTAGGAAGACCCACTCGAACCTACACAGCGTGTGTTATTTCATCATCCTACACGGTTATGTTTTCATGCATTTTATCTTGTTGTCTTGTGGTTCACTCTGATTGACTTGGAAACTAGCCAGCTAGGAGTCGGTCTTGGGGCCCAGGCATGGAAATCGAGTTCCAGTCATGGTGGACTGCCTCTCACCAGCAACATCTGCCTTTGAGGATGATCTGCTTTTCCCTACAGGCCTCTCTGGCAGCTGTAAAGCAGTGTAAGGTTTATCTTATGCCTACATAGTCCAGTTTGTCCAACATCCTCTTAAAATTGTACAGAAGGACAGGTGCAATGCGCAGCATCTCCAGTGGCACGCGTGGAGCTGGTGGCCCTGAGTTTAGACCGGGGTTGTGGAATTTTCCAGGACCCCAACCAATAAATAGCTCATATTCTCAGATGTGTAGTTCAATCTATTTCAGGTAAACGTTTTACTGAGAGTCTAAATTTTTTATCCCAAAAGTTTTGTTTTTAGGCCAAATTTCATGATGTTAGGAAAACGGGACAGGTTTTGGATTTACCATTGTTTTTACATTTCTATTGAAATTCAAAGAAACGTTTGCCGACCTATTACTCCCGCCTCAAAAGACAAACACAACAGGTCTTAGTAAAATGTGCTTGATCGATGATTGCATTGATTTCGAGTCATTCTCGTTTAAGCGGGCATGTTTCCTTCTGAAGGCATCCATCTATGTGATTTAACACGAGCATGGGTTATGCTGCCTTAAAATAATATTTGTTGTTTGTCTTACGATTGGTATCAGTATTGTGTTTGTATTTTGGAATTCAGAATTTCCGGATGCTTGCTCAATTTGTTGAAAGGGAAATCGCCATAGACAGCAGTGAAACCTGAGAACCGATCTATTTTAGGCTTACGTTTTGTACAGGAACACTTCAGTTTGGCAATGTAGACGCCAGGGGTCGCTGTATGCATGTTAGATCGCATTTAGGCTCGAGACTGTAGTATGCGTGTGCTGCTTCGGTTCTATGGTTGTTTTCCGAACCCATTGAGAAACACATTTCTGTCTAACTCCTGAAGGTTCGGAGTTACGCACAAAAAGTGATAATCATATAGGTGTTCAAACATATTTGCCAGTAGTTCTCCGGCAAGCGACCCGGTGACATTTGGCCGCAGGGCCATTGATCAGTCGGCGGCGGAGGCCCCTCCATTAGGGCAGAGGAGCGTCGCCCCCTGCTGCCATCGATGCAAAATATAAAATGGTAATAAAATGAATTTACTACCATTCTACTTTTCCCTGCATTCCCAAGCCGGAGCCGTGTGTTGGGCGGAAGGGGGCGGAGGGGATGTACCGCTGACTGGCAGCAGGTGAGTGGTGGCGGTGCTCACGCCACTAGTTTACACTGTAGAGCACACTTTGGCTTTCTGTCTGGCCGGTCATCTTGCCTGACATGCGCAGTTTAAACCTCTCCACCCAGCTGTCTAAGACAGCTAGGTGGAGAGCAAGCTGAGGTCCCCAGTGCCTCAGTGAGCGTAAAGCCAGTCCGCTCCAGCCAATCCTGGTGCTTCTGTCATGCTGCCTGTGCAGTATGAGAGAAAGGCCTCGATTGGAAGAGGGGAGTTGGAGTAACTGACGAGGAGACAGAGCTGCGAGCTCCTAGGGCAGAGGTAAGTTAATCTTTTATTTATTTATTTTAAGCTAGCCTCATATGTTCACTCCACCAGTTTATTTGACCGGCAGCCGCCACTGGGTTTGGGTGCATACGGTAGGTTTTTATCATCCAGTCACAGTTAGCGCACTCAATGTAAATTAGCTGCTGTGCAAAGTGCACCAGCAAAATGAGAGTAAATCATGACGGGGCCTGTGGTATCTATCTGCACACAGCAGCGTGATGAAAGATGGAATGTTGAATGTTGTTTGTGAGCCAGTGGTCAGTTGCTGGTATAAATTCTTGTACATTAGGCGCATTTTTCAACTCGTTTTTAAAATTCACAAACTCTTGCTGACAATCTCAACCCCACAGGGCTCTTACCATTAATAGTGCAAAACGTGCACTAGAGATTAAAGTAAGGTATACATTAGGTCTTTATTACAGTTGTGGAAGGAGGGGCTTCGTGACCAAGTTGAGGCCCTGCCTATTTGTCCCAAGTCCCTTCACACATTCAGCAATGGTGATAAATAGCCTGTTGCACCCACTGCTTCTGCATAACACTATTTATTTAAATGAGATACGACTTAATGGTTATACGATATAACAATTATTCTCAAAAACATACCTTCATACTTTTACTCCATTGCAATGATCACATTTCCTGACAAAGTACAGCCTATCTGACTTGATAAATCACTGCTTACAGCTTCTTCCCTTCTATATTATACCATATGCTATTTATTATCAATGTATCTATGTGGAGGGGAGGTGGTCTCATCACCTCAAATGATTCCCTTACACGATACATAACACACCCCAGAGTGTTAATAAATAGGGTACTACCCTTGGCTTAGATACATGTACAATACATACATATATGAATGTTTGAAAGTGGATGTTTAGATGAATATGTGTGTCCTGATTTATTTGGACTTTAGAATGTGGATATCCCAAGAGAACACTCTGGACGGGATTCACAAAGGTAAACGTACGCTTTTGTGCAAGATTGCAATTGTTTGCTATTTCACAAAGGGATTTACGAGTAGTATATTTACAAGTGCAGAGTCCACCCACATAAAAAAATAGGTCTTTTTATGTGTGGAGACTCTACACTCAAAGATACTACTCATAAATTCCTTTGCGAATAGCATACAATCGTAAACTTACACAGAAGCGTAAGTTTACCTTTGTGAATTAGTAGCATATTTACGAGTGCAGAGTCTCTGCACATAAAAAGATAGGTATTTTTATGTGCGGAGACTGCGCACTCGTAAAGCTGCTACTTTCAAATAACTTTGTGAATAACAAACAATCATAAACTTACACAAAAATCTATGTTTACCTTTGTGAATCGGGCCCAGTGTGTCAGCAATTGTATCAAGACTGTAGGTCAATTGTGCGAATTTAGTGGCCCTACAAATTGTTAGAGCACCACCAGAAGCCAGATGCCGCATGGTTCGGTGATACAGAGTATGAGATTTGAGAGTGGAGGAACAAATTTATATAAAAATTGGAAAAGGCAGATACTTACGACAATTCTACAAGCTCTTTCCTTGATTTAAATCAATGCCCTGGCGAGCGTGCAGCGGATAGTGCTGAGGTTTGTTGTCTCAGCTTTTAACCACTTGTTTTAAACTGCTATTTGTGTTGCCGTATACTCTGCCTCCTTGTGTGCACTTATGGGACGACCCTTCATTTTCGGAGCTTCACATTTTCACCCTTACTACAGCCGGGGGATATCCCACTCTCCCCTGATCTCCGCCCTTTTCTGCCACGGCAGCGTGCCAATTGAGCGAGGGCATGTTCTCAGGGCCAGCTGGGCTGGCGCGCACTTGAGGCATTTCCGGGTTGGGTCACCATTTAAATCAATGCCCTGGCGAGCGCGCAGCGGGCGCGCCAAAGGCAGACCCGCCTGCGCCCGTCCGCGCCTGGCCGTCGCCAGACCACAGACACGCTGATGGTTTCATCAGAGGTATGGTCACCTACTCTGTAGCGGATCTCTTCGCCATTCGCAGGGGTCTATGCCCCTGCAGAATCCTCCATGTACCACTCCAGACGGGCCTTTTTGCTGTCTACACTGTGGTTTCAACTCCTGGGCGTCCCCTGTCTCCCCTGGTTCCGTCCTTAGCACTAGCCCCAAAATAAAACTTCTCAGTCTAAACTGTCGTTCCCTAGTTAAACACCACGCAGATGTTTATAACCTGATACAGGATGAAGCCCCGGAAGCCCTCTTTTTAACCGAGACGTGGCTGTTCGATGATAATGTGGCTGAACTGGGTTTGGCGCTCCCCCCGGGTTTTAGTATCAAGACACTCAACAGAGGGTCTAGAGGGGGTGGCTTTGCAGTTATTTTCAAATATTCCTACCCGTGCAACTTTGTGAGGGAGTCCCTTGCTGGGTGCGAAGCTGCGCACTTTGGGATCTCATTTAACGCCAACTACACCTTGTCGGGCTTACTGATCTATCTCCCGTCTTGGCCTTCCAAAGAGTTCAGAACTGCTCTTATCGATGCTGTAGGACCTTTAGCCATGAGAGCGGAAAATTTCATTATCTTTGGGGATTTGAATTTGCATCTGGACAATCCTCAGAATGCTGACATGGGTAACTTTCTGGCTGATTTTGCGGCATGTCAGCTATTCCAACTGGTACAAGGTCCCACACACTCCGCTGGCCATCTATTGGTCCCAGTCTTTACTAATCTTGCCCTCCTGACTGTCCACTCTCCCTCCCCGATGTGCTGGTCGAATCACTATCTCATAATGATGACACTCTCTGGGGTTGTGCCCACGAGCAGGGTGTCTCAGAAGTGCACACTTATGCGCCCCTTGCATAAACTTAACATTGCGCAACTCCAAGACCTCCTTTCCTCATCCGTGCCCAGTCTTCCAGCTGATCCAGATTCTGCCGATAAATCGTTGTCGGACTGGATTTTTGGCGCCCTCGACTCTCTTATCCCAGCAAAATGGTCTAAAAGCCGCAGTACCAAATCTAGTCCCTGGTACAATGCCAAGCTCACTTCCATGTGCAAAGAGTGTAAAAGGCTGGAGAGAGCATGGAGAAGGAACTATGACCCTAACCTGAAGAGGCCCTATCAAACAGCGATTAAGCAATATCATAGGTCTATCCAGTTGGAACGGGCAACCTACTATGCGGAGGAGATCAAGAGCAGTGCGAATCCATCTAAAAGTATATTTTCGATACTGAAAGAGCTGAAATCATCGACAGCCCCGACTGCTACTCTGATATCATCAGACGAGCAATGCAATGCTCTAGCCTCCTTCTTTGTTGAGAAGGTGGAGAAGATCTATAAATCCTTACCTCAGATTGCGTCAGGTTCTGACTCTGCGTCTCATCCTCCTACCTCACGCACTCTGACTACTTTCCCTGCCATCTCCCATGAGAAGCTGTCTGTGCTATGCAGAAAAGTCAAGTCTGGTTCCCCGACTGATCCTCTTAAGCCGGCTTATTGGATGAAAATTTTACCTGTGCTCATTCCTCCATTGGGTCATTTGATTAACTGATCTCTCTCTATGGCTGTTGTTCCAAGCACCTGGAAACATGCTAGGGTGGTCCCCCTGCTAAAAAAACCTAACATGGACGCTGCCAAACCGGAGATGTTCCGCCCCATCTCCCTCCTGCCCTGGGTCTCCCTCCTGCCCTGGGTCTCTAAAGTCTCTGAGGTCTACGTCAATACAATCTTGACGGGGTATCTGGAGAAAAACAACATACTAGACCCCTCTCAGAATGATTTTCGTCCTGGTCGCAGCACGGATTCTGCTCTTCTTGTTGTTACCGAACATTTGAGATGGGCCCTGGATGAGGGTCGTACCTCGGGACTGATTCTGATCAATCTCAGTGCCGCGTTCGACACGGTCTCCCACCAGATCCTGTTGAGGCGTCTTCTGGAGGTGAGCATAGTGGGCTCCGCCCAGGATTGGTTTGTCTCCTTTCTTTCCAAGAGGTCCTTCCAGGTAGCCGTCCCTCCCTTTGTCTCCAGAGTTTATGCCACCAAGCAGGGGGTACCGCAAGGCTCAGCCTTGAGCCCTACCCTCTTTAACCTGTACGTTCAACCACTGGCGACGGTGGCGAAGAACAGAGGGCTCACGGTAGTATCGTATGCAGACGATACTCAGTTGGTAGTCATACTCTCCTACGACATCACTCGGTACGCTTGTAAGCTCCGGAGCGATCTTGAGGCCATCGCGGAGTGGATGACTGCCAACTGTCTCCAGCTCAACGCCAGCAAGTCTGAAGTACTGCTGGTGGGGAGAGACTCAGAGTTGTGGAGTGAGCACAGGTGGCCTGCCACGCTGGGGCCGGCACCTGCCCCTAAACAGGTGGTAAAAAACCTGGGGATTTGGATTGATACCGCCCTTAGCTTTCAAACCCAAACCAAGAAGGTGGCAGGGACTTGTTTTAGGCTATCGCGGGGGCTCAAACCACTATTGGGTTTCTTCGATCCCCCAATCAGGCAGGTTATCGTCCAGGCTTTGATCCTGTCAAAAC
The DNA here is from genome assembly GCF_964204655.1 of Triturus cristatus. NCBI lineage: Eukaryota > Metazoa > Chordata > Amphibia > Caudata > Salamandridae > Triturus > Triturus cristatus. Next base: position 879,052,989 of record NC_140580.1, on the reverse strand, counting down.
TGGACTATGCCAGTTCCCTTTATTTGGGGGCCAATTCCGAAATTGTCAGACTACAAAGGGTCCAGAATGCGCCAGCTTGAGCTCTCCTTGGCCTGCCTAGGAGCTGTACTACTTCTAATGCCATTCGTCACCTCCATTGGCTGCCTGTGGCCAAACGCTTAGAGTTCAAGGCCCTCTGCATTAATTTCAAAATCCTTAATTTTTCATCTCCATGTATTCTGGCCAATCTGCATACTTTTTACCTCCCCTCCCGCCAACTTCTTTCTATGGGACAGAATCTTGTGGCTGTCCCTAGAGTGAGAAGGGTCCGTGCTGGAGGGCGCTCCTTCCGTGTGCTGGCCTCGAAACTATGGAATGCGCTCCCCACTTCCATCCGCAGTATAAAGAACTATCTGCCTTTCCGTAAAGCTGTTAAAACATTCCTCTTCCCTCCGTTGTAAGCTGTCTTTTTTGCTACAAGCTGTGCAGTTTCTGTCTTCAGCGCCGAGACGCCCCTTTGTTGGGGCAGCCGTGCGCTTTACAAGGCCATTATAACATAACATAACATGGGTACGTAGAAAACGGTGTCAGCAAAAAAGGTATCAAAAAAAGTGTTGCAGCAGATGTGCATGTGCTCTTCCACACAAGTCTCTGCTCCTGTCCCATATACCGCTGTACCCCAGCTCCACTTTTATCAATCTCTAATATGAAACAGTCCTTTGGAGTTCACAGAGGAGGATGGCTTGCTATGTGTTTTCAAATGTAATATAAATCCATTGTAGACGTGCTCAAAACTATAATATTAAGAAATATCAAGTGGAGATGTGGGATATAGGAAAAGTAGTCAATAGCAAAGAGGTCCATAGCAAACCTTAATGTGCCAGGTCATCCGTACTACAGTAATTGTCAAAGCAGTGGGTTTTTAGATGGTGCATTAGAAAAAAAGGAGGTTGCAACACGTAGAGCTCCTGAAAAATAGGCCTTTTCCCAAGTAGAACTGTCACTTATATGGTGGAAGAATGGCTGAGCTGACAATTTTAAATGTCCAACAATAAATTATGCCAATACAGTCGTAACAGAGGCTTCGAATCCCTTATAGGTTATGCACAGTTGTCGAGTCCTTCTTTAAGGTCAGAAAGACATACAATTTTTCTAAATCATCCGGATGTAGAGCACATGAGCTGCACTCTACAGTCGAGTTCCATAGGCCTTGGGAACTACACAAGCAGGATAACCTTCTCTTTAAGGAAGAAATCAGACACAACAATAAAAAGAAAACTCGCATATCATGGTGAAAACTGATTAAGACCATTAGTAATAATTTATAAGCAAGAGATAATTAATAATCATGGAGATTACGTGGGCTTGACTATGTGTAGTTATGGAATGTGTAATCCCTTTTATTGCTTAATAATATCAGTGTTTTTGCTCCCTGTAACTTGAAAATCAATAAAATGCCTTAAAAAAGAAAATAAACAGCCTTTCTGGTAACACTTGGTGCTTCGTTACGTGCCTCTTCGTAATCTGGAAACTACGGTACCCACCAGATTTTGGATTACAAATTGTACAGGAAAACCCTCAATTTCTGGCTTTTCCCCAGACACATTTTGCCTCTGAAATGTAGGTGAAAGTTATCCGGGGAAAGGTGCCTGAAACGAAGGGAAGACCCGCAGAAACGGGTGCACAAACATGATTGTGAAATAGTTTCCTAGTCCAAAAAAAATAAATATGTAATGGCATGGTAATATAATACCTGGAAAGTGTAGGACGCAGAATAACCATATTGTTCTTACCACAAGGAGTTGGTATGAGTTACTTAATTTCCACTCAACCCGTTCCATCTAAGCTCAAGTGGCTGGCTTTCAACAAGCATTAATAGAAGCAGGTTCAGTCCACTGCCATTTAAGACAATTTCTGAAAAGATTATTGGCTTTAAGAAAAATAACAAAACAAGGCAACTGCATGATTCAAATAAAAATTGGATATCCCATGAGCATGAATTGAAAATGACTATCAGGCTAATGCCAAGGAAGAGCATGCAACAGATATTTGTTTCGATGCTGAATTAAATGGGCAAAACAAAATACATTTGTTTTAACATGCATGATAACCAGGAAGTTCATTGCTCAAAGAAATATTTTCTGTGCATGATTAAAAGCACTTTCAGGTGCCAGACAGACTTTGTGTAAGTCCATTGAGGAGCAGACAGATCTAAGCCAATGAGATAATCTTTAACAAGTTTTTAATTGAATAAAGAGGATTGACAAAGACATCTGTTCTAAACACCAACAGAAGCCAGGTAGACTCTAATGGATTTGTTCCTGAGTCTGGAGGATCTGTAGAAGTTAAGCCAATTTAGTATAACACCATGAGTCCAGGAAAGTGGATAAAGTATTTTAAACCCGCATCAAACAAAAAAAATCTGCCTCAGTCAACTAGAAACATTTCAGGGCTCGTTTTTCAGCACTGTAGCAACCAGGCCATCTGCATAAGTGATGGAAATGGAGAATTGAGCACTAAGCTCTTCAGTTGAGTCAGAAATGATGAACTCACTTCCTGTGTTGCACAATAATAGCGTCCTTCAGACTGCAGAAGCTTCAAGAAAGCTTCTTGTGACAATTAAGTGGCTTACAGTGCCCTGTCGTAACTAAAACAGTTAACCCTTTATTGATCGTTGATGTGCTGCTCTTGCCATGTGCACTGGTTGCATTGTATTTACTCTGGTTGATAGACAGTCAACAGCACCTGTAGGCTTAAAGCCTAATGATTGACAGATGTGATCTGCCTACACAACTCGTCCACATTTACAAGATGGATCGCCGGTGCTAAATTAACTAGCTGTCCTCTCAGTGACCAGTTGGTCAACTTTTGTACATAGTGTTTGAATCTGGAAGCTGGAAAATAAGGGACGAGGCACAGAAGTAATGGAATTTGGCCAGGATCATGGAAATTAATAAGGACTTCGATCTCCTGATTGCATGGCAGACAACATACGGATTAGAACAAATGATGGAAGCCATGAGACCACCGAGCTGGTATCATAGCCCCAACTATAATGGACAGATCGTTGGCATGAGACTCTCAGTCCTCATCATGCTGGAAAGGAAGACCCAACCTTACCACTTGCCGAGGATGCTCTGTACGTAGAGGGTATAAACACTTGCCGAGAGTGAAGTAGGAAATCAATATCTGTGATCCCCAAACTCTTTTCATGTAGCTTCCTCATCAGCGGCCACGTGACCTTGAAATTATCAACTACACTTGAAAGACTCTCAAAGCCCAAACGCCGTCACAGGTGCATCGATTTCCAGCAAACTTTAAATATTCGCTGATTAACCAGTGCTTAATTTGTGCTGGTGTTTGCCACCAGCACTTATTTGTAAACGCTGGCGCGAATTTATGAGAATCAACCGTGTGTGTATTGTTTAATAGATTTCATTAGTGTCACATTTGACTGTTAAATATATGTTAAAACCAGTGGTGGTTGGTGTCAGGGAAATTTGGTGAGGCAGCACGGGGAGGGGGGGCCTGTAACAAAACAAACAATTTACAAAAACAAAAACATACTTGCCAGTCTTCTGCTTGCTGCTCTTCTGCCCCTCTGGGCACAGGCTGAAGCTTAAAGACTCTCCTACGGCAAATCCAGACGCTGCTCTCATACCCATGAGAGCAGTGTCAGGATTGGGCGAGTGGGCTTGTTTTGCGCTCCATCAGGAGCTAGGAGCCAGTCAGTGCTTGCTTGTCTCTCCACCCAGCAACATAGCTGGGTTGGAGACATGTCAGTGCGCATGACAGTTTGGCTGTCCTAAGACGGCCGTCCAAACCGTCATGCGCACTGATGGCAGTGGCCACCACTTCTCCTCCCACTGCTACAATGCTGCGGCCCCACCCCCCAAGACTTGGCTACAGGACGAAAAATAAATTGATCAGCATTTTATTTTCCGTTTGCCTCTGCCGGCAGAGGGGGCAACGCTCCTCCACCATAGCGGAGGAGCCGTCGCTGGTTAAAACATGATAAAACTAGGACTTAAACCTGCAGTTAAAAGTGGCATGGGGTAGTGCCAGCTGCAGTGGGCGTGTGTGGAATAACTTGAGCCATGACACTTAATTTTTTACAAATGAAGCATCGCACTTAATTAGTAGAGGAGATTTACCAACATCTACATGTTCCTGACACATGACCGACTATGACACAACCCAACTGTTCTTGACAAAGGATGTAGCCTGTCAAAAAATAACCCAGTTTCATAAAGAGTCCGTCCTCCCGTGGCTTGGTGCAGCGCCACCTTGCTGTAGCAGTGAATATAGACACCTTGAAGTTATTTATTTCCGCTCACTGACGGAAATAACGTCAGCTTAAAAGACTGGCGGCCAGGAGACAGTCTGACCCTACAGAACTTCCGGTTCCTCGGTTGTCATTTAAATCCTTGCACATTCTTTTATTTTAAAATCATGGTCTTAACTTGCAAAAGATAGCACTGCATGGGCACTCTATTCTGCTCCTAGCGAGAAAGCAGTTTAAAAAAAAATGCAAATTAAGGGTCCGGGGCCTCTCAGAGGGAACCCAGTCAAGCTTCATCCCCTGCGTGATTGTGAAATAGTCCCCATTTCCTCTGTCTATGCCCCTTCGCTCCCCTCACGCAGGCACATATTCTCGCTCCCCCCCCCCCCCCCACGTGTCTCCCACATTCACACTCATTTTCCCCCTAGGGGTCTTCAACTGTCCTTCACTTCTCTCACGCATACATTCTCTGCGCCCAGCGGTCTGCACCTTTCTCATTTTCTCCACTTGCTCTTATTCTCTTTCCCACTTTCTTTCCTCATTCTTCTCTCTCTCCAACCCTCTCCATTTATGTCTTGCACCCACGCCCTCTTTCTCCATCCTCTCCCACCTTTTACCATTCTTCCTTTACATCTCACCTGCGCTCCTCCCAGTTTCCCTGTTCTCTCTCTTTCTCGTTTTCTCCTATTTGTTAGGCCACATTTTTTAATGTATTTTTTGCAGTTTACATAGCGCGAACACGACCCGGCTGTATCGGAGCGCTTTACATGAGCCCAGTTACATTACAGAAGAATTAGATAGATTTTTGTTATTTTGGTAGATTAAATGATTTGCCGAGAATCACAGGATGTTGAGCGGACATCGGGACTCGAACCTAATTCCCCGGCTCCAGAGGTAGCTCTGGACGTTGCTACATCCTTGCCTCGTCACATCTTCCTCTCATCCATTATTCTCCCGTTTTATCTCACCTCTCTTTCTCTAGTCCTTCCTCAATTATTCTCAACTTCACCCAAACTCCCCTTTCTACCGTTCTTTCCCCTTTCACTCCTATTCCTCTTTGCCCGTGTCATGGGTCTCTCCCGCTCTCTTTCTTCCCTCCGCTTTGCTCCCAGCAGTTACCCCTTCACTGCCCGAACTCCCTTTCACCCCTCTCTCGTTTCCCAATTCTTTACATATCTCCTCCCCATAAGTTTCCTTTTTTTGTCTCTTCCTGCGTTTGTTGTGGTTTCAGTTTTTCTGCGCTCTTTTCACTGTCTTTCTACCAACCCTTTCCCTCTCTCGTTCTCCTTTTCTCGGCCTCTCCACTCTCTCCTTCTCCCCTCGTACTGTCTCAATCTTCCTTCAATTTCCTTTCATCAGCAACACCCTGTCACCCCTTTTTCTCCGTTCTTTGCTGCTTCCCCGAACCCTTTCTCCTCTTTTCCTTCTATCCTCCACTTTTGATCCCTAAGAGCCCATTGCTTCTGCCCTCTTCCTCTTGTCTCTCCCTTTTCTCCCTCTCTCCTAACACTGCTCCCTACGATCTCCCGTCCTTCCACCGCACGTCTCCTGGACTTATCTCTTCTCCTGCTCAGCCTTTTCCTCTCTCTTTCTAGCTCTCCTCCTTCCCCCACCCCTCCCAAGTCTTTCCTCTCCTCTCTCTCTCTCTCTCCAGAAGTTTGCTCAAGTGCTGGCTGTTCCAAGCCCTGGCCTTGGAGCCCTGCAGTGGAAGAACTTTCTGTTGTGCGGGCCCTCCTCTCGGCTTTTCTTTGCCTCTTGCCGACCCCTCCCCTCCCACAGCCTTTCATTCCTTCGCCCTGAGACGATGAATGACTCACAGTGGGAGGGGCGACTACTCGCAATCGAGTTTTCAGTCACAGACCAGCTTAAGAGTATTATGTTTTGTGGGTTTCCGATTTTATGTGTGTTGTTCTGTATTCTCTGTCGCCGTGAATGATTGATTGTAGGCGCTACCTTTGTATAGGTTTATATTCGGTGTCAGTGTGTTTAGTTTTTATGAGCCTGCCTGCCTGTAGATTTACCTTATGACACCATCTATTTATTTGTGGTTTTATGTAGCATGGAACCTGTTATATAAGATATAATAGCGCTTTACATACTGAAAGAGCAGAGGAAGTTAAGGATGTTACAAGACAGTGTTGTCCAGGAATCCAATCAATAATTATAAGGGGTATGATAAATTGAATATAGGTGATTCATATTTCCAGCTGATAGGATTTGAGCTGTGGCATATATTTATTATAAATGAGGCATTGAAGGTCTTATGACCCACAAAAGATTCATTTACAAACTCCCAACAGCTGGGATGTGTATTTAGCATTTCTGAGAATTTCTTCTTCTGTCTGAACTTGACCCACTTGAGTATACTGCATGTGTGACCTGGTCATGGCCCTGGGTAACCTACCTTTCATATGGTAGGATCCTGTAGGAGGACTTTCTGTTTCAGAGAAGGTCACCTGGAAACTTGTGTGTTCCCCTACCCTCCCCCTCACTGTTTGCCTAATTATTATGTTTTTGCTTATATATTTTTTTGCTTCCTTAGATCATGCTATGTAACGCAACCTTTATCTCCTGTGTATTTGTAAAGCGCTCTGATACCCACGGGTCAAGCTAGCGCTGGATAAAACTTTTAAAATAAATAAATAAATACCTTCTTCTAGATTCCAGTGACTGGCCTATTGAGGTGTTATTCATGACAACCATCTTTTCTTGAGAGATGCTTTGGTTGGGTCACGGTAACAAAATGTTTATTGATTAGCAATCGTTTCATACCTGTTATAAGGCTTTAATTGATGGAGCTAAGCTGAGCTCTGGGGCGGAGGAGAGATGGACGGCACCAAGTTTCTAGTCCTACGCATGAACAGAACATTGTTTTTAGGATTGATAGCTCCATGGGTTCAGTTGAACAACACTGAGACTACAATTCCCAGAAAGCCCAACATTGCAAACGAGGTGTCCTCATAATATGTGTACTGTAACCCTAGTGTAATGGTGTGTATGACTCTTATTAGGGTCGAGGACGTGTCTAGCTTTGAATTCTGGTATGTGCAGTAACCCGAGTTAGCTTATATATCATAATTCTGAGTCATGTGGACTTCCCCCCTTGAGGAGTTAATCAAATGTACAAAAAAGCATACCCCTGTAATTTTTTCCAGGTATATTTGGACAGGACAAACATGCCAGAATTTAGTGGGGGTGGGGGGGGGGCAATGCATGTTAATTACCAGTAAGCACTAAAATCTACATCTCTATCCCTATTTTTTAGGGTGGTGGCACTTGTTGGCATTATTTACTCACTTGGTAATTTCCAAAGCCCTTGTTTGACAGAATTTACTATGTGTGGGGCCTACGTTTGCTGCTATTGTAGCTCTATTGTGATTGTGTGCTGGTGTTTGTGGCTTTACATGCATGATTCATGGTGGGTGGGTGGTTCTTGTGTGTGACTCTTGTGTTGCTGTGTGTGCCTATTGTTTGTGTTGGTATTTGTGGATTTTGGATATGTGTATTTTGTTTGTGTTAATGTGCCAGGCTCTTTAGTTTACTTTTGAGTATGACTTCTTTTGGTGTCTTTTTCTGTTAAGTGTGTATATGTGTGCTCTTGAATATGTATTAGTCTTGTGAATGAGCAGATGTTCAAGTGTGCTTGTGTCTTTTTCAAGTTTGCCTGTCTCATGCATGACTGTAGATGTGTGCCATGCTTTGCCCTGGGGATTTTGTGTATGTGTGTGCCAGGCTTCTTTCTGTGCTCATGTAGATGAGTGGCTCTTGCATTTGTGTGCAAACGTTTTTGTGTTGCTTCTCTGTTTTGAGATGTGGCTCTTTGTGTGTGTCCGCCTCATGTATGTATATTGTATTTGAATACGTTGATGCATGTATGCGTCAACATTTGTCTAGCTACAATTGAGCAATTACAAATTAACCCTTCTCCAGCCGCGAACACTCAAGAAGATAAAATGGGATATCTATTACGCTTGACTTGACTAGATCATCTCAAACACAAACATCATGGGTCAAACCTGGTCAGGTATCATCACTAGTTTCACCATTTCTGTGCACACCGGAGGGGGCCAATATGCACTAGTTTGTCCCTGGATTTTTCTAAAACCTTTCTTCACATTCTTTTTCACTTTAAGGCCAGTTGAACACCACCTAATAAGGTCTGCTTGGTGGTTTAGTGATTCTGTTTCCACATGTTGGGATAAGCTAGCTGGACAAGCTTAAAAAACACATGTACCACTCTTTTTGATGCAGCCGTGCTCTGTTCCACCTAACACCAATGACCACATTTCATCCACAATTCACTTGAGACCTGCCACAAGATTGGGTAAGTAAGGTGCGGATTTGCGCATGTGGTGTTTGCAGAAATGGGCCATAGCTGGTCACGTTCAAGGGATGTGTTGAGCTGACTGGTCTACACTCCTTTGCATTGTGGTAGGACCAGAGCTTCGCACAGCATCGCTCCTCAGACAACACAGCAAAAGTTTTCATAAACAGGAAATAGGAAAGATTTTTGGGATTAGGAATAGAGGGTTTGGGTAAGCATTTATTTATTTTAATATTTATGTATTTGATTTTTTGTTGTATATCATGGACAGTATCCCACGTATTGTTATAATGTTTTCCATATGACTTGTGAGGACAGGTTGAATGGTCTTACACAGATACATGAAACCCCTACTAAAACCTATCAACAGTTTTGGATTCTTCTGTTACAACTACAAAGATACTTCTCAAACTTGAAACCCCAAGAACATGGTAACATCAAAATTCAACACCTGTCTCATAACTACAGATTTATGGATGACGTGGAATCACCTCAAGTAAAATATTTAAAAATGGAAATACTAAACCGCAATAAATGGGAAAGTTATGGTGCTTTATCTTTCTGGCTAGAGGAACCAGTTTCTATCAACTTAATACTCAATGGAAACACTTAAAAATAAAATATCTCTCCACGGTACAAGCAACAACATCACTCATCCTCTTGAAGCTAGATTATGGTAAAGAATTATAATACAAAAATGAGAAAACTGCAAAGAATCTAAAAACTCAGCAGCAATGCGACTTCTAAATGTAAACATACAGACCCTCATCTCTCCAATCTTGAAGGATCGACAATGGCTCTCAATTGCAAGAAGGCTCAACTTCAAGTAACTATGCTTCACTCATATAGCAATAAATAACAAGACACCAAAATTCATTCAACCAAATAAATCACCAAATACTCCCAACTGAAGAATTTACATTCCAGGCTGGCACTGCACATATTAATTCCTGTTTATGGGAAGAAAAGACTGGTGGTATTACTTTCTCGGTTTAAGCTTATTTGCAAAGCACAGAGTCACTGAGAATCACTTAGAGTTCAGAAGAATGGTTACGGCCTGGTTATTCCCAATGTGATCCAGCCAGACAGTCTACATAATCTCAATTTCTGACCTCTCAGCCTACAGACAGCTGCCCCTCAGGGACTTTATAAGATTAGGAAAGAGCCTAATCAGTAGAAACCCTTTACAAACAATCCCTTTGTTGAATATGTTACCCTGTGAAACTCAATAAAAGTCTGTTTAAAAAAAAAAAACAATCCCTTAGTTATATCAGAGAGAAACACTTCACCCTAGAAATATACACCCATACATCTATCCCAAACAAACACATAATGGAATGACTGATGCAAATTCCAGAGATGGTCCACTCCTTGAAATCTTTTTTTTAAGTTCAAAATAAGTTTATTGAGATAAAAGAATACATTAAAGCAGTACGTACAATGTTAATAAAAATGAAGATATTACATATAATGAAGCAGTTCAATTTTGATAAAGCACAAATGGTATGGATGTAAGTCCAATAAACATAGTGTAGTCAAATAGCAACATCACATGAAAAAATCGGTGCAAAAGAGATAGTTATACTCAATGCTAATATATCAATTACAAATTGAATATAATTAAACTAAATAATATCAACAAGGAGGAAGTCATGGAGGTTTAGTCACTTCCTGTTGGAAAGGAGTAAGAGACAGAGATTGTCGGGCACTAGCATCAATAAAGAGTGTGACAGGCGTCCATAAATCTAAGCGTTTTAATGCCATGTGCATCGGGTACACATATGTTGTATCTAATCTATGGTTGTGGCAAACAGCATAACACCATGCTTGATACGATAGTTTAGTAAAAATCCTTCCAATTCTTAGTTATTTGTTGAAAAGCAACTGCTAACAATAAGTCTATTATGTTTACATTGGAATTACAATCCTCCCAAATAGGGGATAGACTTCCCAAGAAAATATGTGAAACAGAGAAATGATGAGAAGAATCAAAAATCTAATTAATTTGGGACCATACTTTTTCCCAAAAACTATGAACAGATTTGCATGTGAAGAGTAGGTGATGTAAATCAGCATGTGGTGAAGAGCAGGTCTAACATTGATCTGAGAGGTCAATATGTCATGCATTAAGAGTGGAGAGAGCAGGAGCCTATTATATATAAAAAAGAGTGTCTGTATGGTACTTGCAGCTCTAGAGGACTTCCTAAGTTTAAGCCAGATTCTATCCCAAAACTCCACGGACCAAGAGAGTTCGAGATCATTTTCCCAGGATAGTTCTACTTTGGTTTTCTCTCTTGGAATAGGTGAACTATGTAAAAGTTTATATATAGCGGAAGCCCTAAAGTTATGAAGGAGGAGAAAACGGATTTTATCCGCAGGGACAGACGCAGTCGGAGTAGAGTGGTGAGGAGCTATGCATTGCGTGCGGGCAGTTTGAATAGCGTGTATCAGGAGGGAGTATTTAGAACGAAAAGATGCAGGCAGGTCAAAAGAGCTGCTGACGAGTGCAAAGGATATAATCTTATCCTGAACATATAATTGATGAACCCAAATCAGACCTCGTTGTCTCCAAGATTTCCAAAATATAGGTGTATTATTTATTAAAATATAGACGTTGTGCCATATAGTAATATTGAGAAAGGAAGTCCAATCGGGAGGGGCCAAGGAAGTGAGAGACGGTATAATCTTAGATGTAGGCTTAATTATAGGAGTGGACACAGACTGGGGTTTATGCGTGAAAGACAGATATTCTTGGAATGAGAATGGGTAAATAAAGGACTGCTCAAGCGTGACCGAAAGAGGACAGTTGATATAGGATTTAGAGAGCCATCCCGAAGCCTGATGTAATAAGAAGGATTTATGATAAGTAGGGAAATCAGGGAAGTTCACACCATCCTCTGATTTTGGGCGAGTCAATTTTGATAGAGACATGCGCGATTTCTTGTTACTCCATAAAAAGGAGGATAAAATGGAGTTACATCTTTTAAAATATTTTAAGGGAATAGAAAGTGGAATATTAGAAATTGTATATAAAACTATAGGTGAAAGCATCATCTTTATGGTATCCAGGCGGCCCCACCAAGACAAGTACAGCGGATGCCATTTCGCTGTTAAGGAGAGCAACCTTTGTGTGCAATTATCTCTACATCGTGACATGTTTCCTGAAATGGAAGAGGTAAAATGTAGACCTAAATACTTAATGTATTGGGGACTCCATGTGAAACCCGAAGTAACAAAGTCAGCCTTAAAAGTATATTTGGTGAGAGGCAAAATTTCGCATTTATCCTTGTTTAATTTATATCCAGAAACATATGCAAAGGAATCAACTTCTTCTAAAAAGGCGGGAAGGGAGAGCTGAGGTTGTGAAAGAAACAGAAGGACATCATCAGCATAAGCTGCCATTTTGACGGTAGTCTCTTTAAAGGTGAAACCATGAATATTGTCATTTTGACGAATTCTCAATAGAAAAGGTTCTAAAGCAAGATTAAAAAGAAACGGAGAAAGTGGACAGCCCTGTCGGACGCCCCTACCAAGTTGAAAATAGGAAGAAACACCGCTGTTTGCGCATACAACTGCTCTTGGGTTAGAATACAAAATAGATATCAGAGCAATGATTTTTGGACCAAAACCAAACCACTCAAGTGTATGAAAAAGGTATGACCACTCGACTCTGTCAAATGCTTTTTCTGCATCTAAAGCTATCGCTGCTAAGGAATGAGGAATCTGGGAAACCTTGGAAAGAACATCGAAGAATAAGCGAGTATTGTCCGTAAGGAGTCGGCCCTTAACAAAACCGGATTGTTCTGCTCCCTAATAAGTCAGGCAATTGGGATTCCATACACGATGCTAGGGCTTTGGAGAAAATGTTATAATCTATATTGACGAGAGAAATAGGACGGTAATTTTTGCAGTGTTGTGGATCCTTGCCATCTTTAGGTATAAGACATATAAGGGCGTCCGAGAAAGAGCCAGACAATCCTCCTGCTTGTAAGAAAGTAGTTATGAGGGTATGTAATTTAGGAATGAGTAAATGTGCAAAGTGAGTGAAGAATTCCACGGTTAATCCATCCGGGCCAGGGGCCTTATCTTTTTAAAGTGTTTTTAAGGCAGTGAAAAGCTCCTTCTGCGTAAGATCAGTTTCTAAAAGTGAAAGATCTGGACGTGTGGCGGGTGTGCAATGGATTTTAGACAGAAATTGAGAAATGGAATGATCCGGAGAGAGTTTCAGATGTATATAATGTTTTTATAAAACTGGAGAAATTCATTAAGGATATCATCATCTTTGAACTTCAATTTGTGATTTGCATCAAAAATAGATTCTATATTAAGTTTGTTGTGTTTGACCTTTAAATAGTTAGCGAGTAGTTTACCAGCTTTGTTTTGGCCACCATAAAATTTTGCACTAGACTTCAATAAATAATTAGAAGCATTATTAGTTGTATCTTGGTTAAATTGGAATTTGGCCTTCATAAGCTCAGACGAACAGACTTTTGATTTAGAAGAATAATAAGAGTGCTCCAATCTCTTTATTTGGGATAATAGGGAACTAGTGATTTGTTGCGCCTTTTTTCGTTTTCTCGAGACAAATCTAATAACAAAATCTCTGGCTGATGCTTTAAAGGCGTCCCACACCACATGAAAAGGCATAGTATCTGATTGGTTGAAAAGGAAATATTCATTAAAAAAAGAAGCAAAGGAGGACGTAAATGCCGAGTCTAGAAGTAGGGCGTTGGTAAAACGCCACTTTCGAGACAAGTTAGGTTTCAACAAAACATCAAGATGAATAGTAACAGGGGCATGGTCAGAGATTAAGATAGAGCCAATGTCTGCTGCCACTAATGATTGAGATATATTATGGGATATAAAAAAATAATCTAATCGTGACTGAGTATGGTGTGTCGGGGAATAATAAGAGTATTCCCTCAATGTAGGATTACAAAGTCTCCAAGCATTTATAAGTTTGTGTTGTTTAATTGTTTGTGTAAAAAGTTTATGAGATTTGTGAGGGACAAAGGGGATTGACGAACTTCGATCAAGGAAAGGATCTATTGTTTCATTGCAATCTCCTGCAAAGGATACAATTATCATCGAAATGTTGTGTGATTTGCTGGGCAAGGGAAGTCCAAAAAGAGGAATCGCCCACTGTGGGCGCATAAATATTCAACAAAGAGATTGGAGCGTCATCTACCACGAATTTAACAAATATTTCACCTACCAACTGCATCTGCAAATTGCGACAATATTTTAAAAGAAAGGGATTTACGAAAGAGAATAATGACTCCAGTACGTTTACCATCACCTGGGGTAAAAAGGACATCCCTCACCCATCCTCTTTTAAGTTTTGCAGATTCTTCAGCCGTCAAATGAGATTCTTGTAAACATGCGATATCAGTTCCCAATTTAACTAAATGAGTCAAAACTCTGTCGCTTAATAGGTGAATGCAAACCTCTGACATTCCATGAGACACATTTTAAAGGCATAAACTAAGACTGTATACAAGTACTAAACACCGATTAAAACAAAACCTTAAAAGAGTTATACTGTGCCAAATAACGAACCAACCGTATAAGAAATAATTCAACTGAGATAGAAGAGAAAAAAGAAAAGGAAAGGTACAGCAGATAGATAGAGTTTGAAATGTAAAAGAGTAATATGAAATAGGGAAAACGTTCAGAATAATATAGAGATAAAAGAAAAAGAACATGGTAGGAGAGAAAAGAAGACTATATAGATCAAGGACTTACATACAATCCAGGACATACGAAGGGTGAAGGGATGTGAGGCCACACGGAACAATGACGTGTCCAAAGCCCACACGGGAAGACGGAGAGGATAACAGAACCAACGGACGCTGGAACATATGTGGAGGAATAACACGAAAATATCTGTGAGGAGAAAAAGGGGATCAATCAAATAAGTGGAAGAGAGAGATTAATATAAGGTTGCTATGTTTACTGATTATCAACCTGCAAGCAAATCAACATCAGAAATAAAGCTTGTGGTTGGGACAAAGACATGTCAGAAACAAAAAATGCTTATTTGGCGTTTGATGAAGAAGTATCCATACAGTCAGCGTGATAGGAGTAGAGGAAACTCTTGAGCTTTAGTGGATCTTCATAAGTACTAGTTTTGTTATTGATGGTCACTTTAAATAAGCAAGGATGAAAGAGGCCATATCGTGCACCTATGGAACGGAGTTGCGGTCATAATGCTAGAAACTCTTTGCGGCGATCTGCAGTGGATTTAGCGTAGTCTTGAGAAAAAAATAAAGAGGCCCCTGACCAGGTGATACGATTCATTTGCCCTGACCACAGAGAAAATTTTGAGCAGGTCAGTGTATTCTAGAAAATATAAGATCACTCCTCTTGGCTTTCTTCCCGAAGAAGAGATCGTCGAAGATGATGATGCCGGGCCCAACCGATGAGCTCTCTGAATATTAAGAAGGGTACCTTCCGGTAACTTGAGAAGCTTTGGGATGAATGTTGTAAAGAAGGCAATGGGATCTGTACCTTCCGTTCCTTCAGGCAAACCATAAATGCGAAGATTATTTCTCCTGCTTCTGTTTTCCAAATTTTCAATTTGTTTGTGTAACGATGACATCTGGGAACATAAGGAGTCAACTTTGGAATTAGAAGAATTTAAGGAATCGACATTGTGTTCCAATGCCGTAACACGTTCTTCCACATTTGACCATCTATCAGAGAGAAGCTGTAGTTTAGAATTAGTCTCTTCAACAAACGGACACAAGGCCCTGATTTCTTCTAGCAAGAGGTCAATTGTGACTGAAGTAGGTTGTTTAGGAGGCGAAGGAGGATCTTTCTTCAGTCTTTTACTCGATGCTTTGGTAGCACCAGGAACTGAAGAAGTAGTAGATGTCGATGCACCTTTAGGTGAGGTATTGGTTGAGTCATCCATGGATAAACAGCTATAACGTGAATTGGTGCGTATTAAAAATCTTCGTGTGGAAGATTTAGGCTGAGAGAAATCCTTAGTTACTCTACCCATAAATTAGAATAAAGTTTTATTTAAAACAATAACAATAGTAACGCACCTTGCATCAGCTCAAAACCTAAACCATTAATGTAATATAAATACACACATATGCATAAAGATGTATAAGATCAGGTGCAGATCCATAAAACAGCCACAATGTTATAAATGGACACAGAGCTTTTGAGGTGGTCAAAGGAGATAGATATGAATTATATTGTAACGCCCTGAACGTCTCAGGATCGTTTAACAGACACGACAATGAGGACGCAACCACTTGTGAAGGGTTAGTTCTTTTAATGAAGGCAAATAAAATACAAAGAACAAACAAAAGTTATAGTCACTGGAATCCTCCAGGCTAAGTACGTTACCAGCCCACAGCACGGATGGTCCTAACCGTCCTCTGCATATACGCCGATCCCGGCGTATGCCAACAGAGGGCAGAAATGAAATGGCCGACAATGCCAATCGGTAGGCTGTGAGGGGCACGAAGAGTGTTGGGGAGAATCGAGGAGTCAGGGAAACACCCAGCCGGGGTCTCTACCTGAAGGGAGCAGCCGCTCAACCTCTTCCTCAGACTGCACCGATACCCCAATCACAAGCAAGAAGACTGAACCGAGAGCAGCCGCTCGATCGATCCTGTGGACTTCCGAGTCTGTAACGCGGCAAACACCTCCTGGTGTGCGTTACAGCTGGCAGTCCCTGTGTCTCTGGTCGGGCTGGGAGTTACGACTCCAACCAGCAAAAGCGCCACTGCGCTTGGACTCAGCCGAGTCAAAAAGCGAAGCTCAATGGTTGACCGGTAGAGCTTCCGGGTCCTTCACAGGTGACGATGGGGCAAGACACGGCCCAGGGAGTAACGACTCGACCTACCTCCGTTCTTGCCTTACTGGAGCACCACTCCGGAACACTGCTCTTCACGAAGCAGGTACGTCGGTGTAAACACAATATCCGACAGCCTTGTACCTCCCGGTTCCTCCCTTTATAGGGCGTGTTTTCCTTGAGTTATGTAACAGCTCTCCTGTTTACATAAGGGCGTGTTTCCCTTGAGTTATGTAACAGCTCTCCTGTTTACATAAGGGCGTGTTTCCCTTGAGTTATGTAACAGCTCTCCTGTTTACATAAGGGCGTGTTTCCCTTGAGTTATGTAACAGCTCTCCTGTTTACATAAGGGCGTGTTTCCCTTGAGTTATGTAACAGCTCTCCTGTTTACATAAGGGCGTGTTTCCCTTGTATGACAGGAATTCTTGACAGTACATCCTCCCTCTCAGCGGCTCCCCACGGGTCCAGCGCTGGCAGGAAAACGCCGATGGAACAAGGAGACCAAGCGCGGAGCATGAACCCCTTCAGCCGGTTCCCATGAATGCTCCTCCGGGCCATAGCCTTTCCACGCAACCAGGTACCACAGCTTCCCCCTGCGCCATTTGGACGCCCGTATGCCCGACACTTCATACTCCACCTCCGACTCCACGCATACCGGCCTAGGTGTCCCAGACGGCTTGGAGGGTGCTGGTTTGAGCAATGATACATGAAAGACAGGGTGTATCCGCAATGACTGGGGCAAGCACACCTTCACGTTCACGGGACCCATACACTTGGTAATTCGATAGGGGCCCATGTACTTGGGATGGAACACACTGTTCTTTCGAAACCTCATGTTTCTTGTGGATATCCAGACGTAGTCTCCAGTGCGGTACAGTGGCCCGGGCCTTCTCTTCCTATCTGCCGCAGCCTTGTATCTTCTCTTGGCCTCTATTAGGACAGCCCTTGAGCGCATCAACGTGTCTTTTATGTGTGCCACCCTGTCCGCTGTGGCGGGAATCCTGTCCTCTCTGAACGGATGAAGAAATGGCAAGAACCTAGGATGTTGGCCATAGTTGCTATAGAACGGAGATGACTGTGTGGAGCTGTGAGTGGCGTTGTTATAGGCTATCTCTGCAACCCATAGCAAGTCGACCCATTCTTCCCTGCCCTGGTCCACAAAACATCGCAGATACTGTTTGAGCGTTTGGTTCAGGCGCTCGGTTTGGCCGTCCGTTTGAGGGTGGTAGCTGGTGGACAGGGCGGTCTTAACATGCAGCGCAGTGCACCAAGTCTTCCAGAATTGCGCAGTAAACTGCGACCCCCGGTCCGACACGATCACCCCAGGTAATCCATGCAGTCGTACCACATTCTTTAGGAGTAGTGACGCCAATTCCCCGGCCGTAGGGACTCTCTTGCAGGGGATGAAGTGCCCCATTTTCGTCAAGTAATCCACCACCACCAGTATTGCCGTCATCCCCTGGTCTACCGGTAGGCCCACCACGAAGTCCAGTGATATACTATCCCATGGTCTATCCGGGGTCGGAAGTGGATGTAAGAGCCCTTGGGTTCGGCCATGGTCGGCCTTCATGGTAGCACACGTAGGACACTCCTGTCCCCACCTCCTGACATCCACTCTCATGGTTGGCCACCAGAAATGCCGTCCCATGCTAGCCACCGTTTTTTCAAAGCCCAAATGACCTGCGCATGGAGAGTCATGGCACCAGATGAATGCTTGTTTCCTTAGCCTAGGCGTGGGTATCAATAGGCACCTGCCCTTCAGGGGTATCCCGTCCTTCAGCTGCCATTCTCTGTGACTGAGGAGCCACCTCCGCCATGCGAATGACCTGATCCCTCTCTTTATTCCCCTCAGGAAAGTATCCGGTTGGATAACCCCCAATACCATCCTCGGGGAAATGATGGAACGCTCGGTTGCAGGCAATGGTTCCTTAACTGCAGATTGACGGGACAGGGCGTCCGCCTTCCGGTTTTCCGTCCCCGGCCGATATGTGATGCGGAAGTTGAACCCCGCAAAGAAGATCATCCACCGCAGCTGCCTGGGAGAAAGGTGTCTAGTGGCCGTCATGAACTGTAGGTTCCGATGGTCTGTGTACACCGATACCACATGTCTTGCCCCCATCAACCAATGCCTCCATTCGGTGAAGGCGTCCTTGATTGCGAGAAGCTCCTTCTCCGCAATATGGTAGTTGCGTTCGGCGTCGTTGAGTTTGCGGGACATGTACGCAACGGGATGAAGCACCCCTGTGTCGTGGTTGCGTTGGGACAAGATAGCCCCCAGCGCCACATCCGACGCGTCCGCTTCCACCACGTAGGGGAGATCCGGATCGGGGTGAGCCAACACCGGCGCCTTACCAAAGGCGCTTTTCAGGGCCTCAAAGGCTTTGTTCGCTTCAGGGGACCAGACAAACTCCTTGGACTTCCTCAGTAGCTGTGTGATTGGGGCCACCACTCCTGAAAATCCATCTATAAACCGCCTGTAAAAGTTGGCGAAGCCAATGAAACTTTGGACGTCCTTCACGCTTTGGGGCACCGGCCATTCTTTCACCGCCTTGATCTTTCGTTCTGCCATCTCCTGTCCCTCTGGACTCAGCATCACTCCGAGGAATTCCACGGATGTGACGTGGAAGTCACACTTGCTGAGTTTACAAAACAGCATGTTTTCCCTCAGCTTTTGGAGCACAGCTTTGACGTGGTGTACGTGCTCCTCCACACTGGACGAATAGATGAGGATGTCGTCGATATATACGACCACGTAGATATCCAACTCCTCTCTGAATACCTCATTCAAAAAGTACTGAAAGGCTGCCGGGGCGTTGCACAGACCGAACGGCATGACGAGGTACTCAAAAAGGCCGAACCTGGTCTTAAAGGCGGTCTTCCACTCGTCTCCGTCCCTCATGCGCACCAGATGGTATGCCCCTTTCAAATCCAACTTGGTGTAGATACGAGCTTTCTTGACCTGTTCCAGAAGTACACTGATGAGAGGCAAGGGGTACCGATTTTTTATGGTTATCGCATTCAATGCCCTAAAGTCCACACAGGCTCTCAGCTCCCCATTAGCCTTCGGGATGAAGAAGAGTGGCGAGGCGGCCGGAGACTTGGACGGGCGGATGAATCCTAGCTTGAGGAGTTTATCCAGGTACCCCCGGAGATGCACGTTTTCAGGCTCCGTCAGGGCATACAGCCTGCCGCTGGGAACGCTGGCCCCTGGCACCAGGTCGATCTGGCAGTCAAACTGTCTATGTGGTGGTAGCACTTCCGCCTTCACCTCATCAAATACATCCTCAAAACTGTGATAAGCCTGGGGGAGAGCCACATCTTTTTCTGCCGCTGTAGCCACCGTCTGACTCCCGCTCTCATTTGCGTCAAGGGATTCCGTTCTTATTCCACAATGCAGGATGCAATACGGTGACGTCATTTCGATGCGATGTGTTGGCCAATCCACAAAGGGGTTGTGTTTCTGTAGCCACGGCAATCCCAATATGACGCCATATTGGGGCGCTCGGATGATGTTAAAATCGATTTGTTCCAAATGGTTCCTCCCATATCTCATCGGAAGGACCCCCGTGTGCTGTCCGATGGGCCCCGTCACCAATCGCCTTCCGTCTACCGCATAGACGTCTTCGGGTACTGCTTTGGGAAGAAGCACTAGCCCTAGCCTGCATGCCTCGTTGTGGTCCATAAACATGCCAGTGGCCCCTGAATCCACCATGGCCACAACGGGTATCCACTGGTCATGCACTCCCACGTGCACCGTGATAAACAGGTGTCGTTGTCCCTTAGTGACCGAGTTGGAAAGTGAAGGGATGGATGAGTGACTCCGAGATGCCCCTTCTCTGGTCTTGGAGTCCTCTAGTTTTCCGCCGGTATGTCCACCACGGCTGTTACCGACCGGTTGGCCCGATAACGTGACGTCTTCGGTTTGGCAGGGCATTCACGTACGTAGTGGCCTTTTTTGCCACAATATAGGCACAATCCTTGTTTACGGCGTGACTCTTTCTCCGTGGCTGTGAGGCTCGCTCGTATTGCGCTGATGTCCATGGGTTCTCCCTTGGATGCGGTGGAAGTTTCAGGACTTCCCACCGTCACATAGGATGGAAGGGATTTTCCTTTTCTCCCATGATCCCCCTTTCTTTCACTTAGCCTATGTTCCAGCCGTAATACCAGGTTGATAAGGCCCTCACATGTCTTGGGTTGAGGGTCAATATGAGCCACGGCGTCCTTGAGCTCATCGCACAGCCCTTGATGGAAGAGCGCCGTCTGTTTAGCAACAGGCCACTTGGTTTCCGCAACCAGCCTTCGGAACGCGTTGAGATACTGCACCAGGTCGTTGGATCCCTGTCTCAACTCAAGCATTTCACGGTCCGCCGTGTACGAGTCAGCCCTTCTGTCGAATACCTTCAGGAATTCCTCGCGAAAAGCACCCCAATCACATAAGAGGGGGTCGTCCCTGCTCACCAGAGGTACGGCCCATTGTGCCGCGTTTCCAGCCAAATAGGATATAAGGAAAGCCACACGAGCCTGACTCGTGGGGAACGCCTTTGGTTTGCACGATAAATGTAGCGCCACTTGTGTGAGGAATACCTGCACTGTGTTAGGATCCCCACTGTACCTCTCTGGTGTTGCCAAGGGGATGGCTACCGGCATTTCCACTACTACCGCAGGGGTCTGGTTCGTGAGGGAGGTGCTGGGCGTGAGCGGGTCCAATTGGATAGCATCCAGTCTGGCTTTTACATCGGCTGTTTCTTGCCTAGAGGCAGCCACTTCAACTTGCATGGCCGCTAAAGCAGCCAGCACATCATCAAGTGTTGCCATGTCTGTTATCGACCGGGAGACAGTTAGTGTTATTAAGGTCGGATATTTTGTAACGCCCTGAACGTCTCAGGATCGTTTAACAGACACGACAATGAGGACGCAACCACTTGTGAAGGGTTAGTTCTTTTAATGAAGGCAAATAAAATACAAAGAACAAACAAAAGTTATAGTCACTGGAATCCTCCAGGCTAAGTACGTTACCAGCCCACAGCACGGATGGTCCTAACCGTCCTCTGCATATACGCCGATCCCGGCGTATGCCAACAGAGGGCAGAAATGAAATGGCCGACAATGCCAATCGGTAGGCTGTGAGGGGCACGAAGAGTGTTGGGGAGAATCGAGGAGTCAGGGAAACACCCAGCCGGGGTCTCTACCTGAAGGGAGCAGCCGCTCAACCTCTTCCTCAGACTGCACCGATACCCCAATCACAAGCAAGAAGACTGAACCGAGAGCAGCCGCTCGATCGATCCTGTGGACTTCCGAGTCTGTAACGCGGCAAACACCTCCTGGTGTGCGTTACAGCTGGCAGTCCCTGTGTCTCTGGTCGGGCTGGGAGTTACGACTCCAACCAGCAAAAGCGCCACTGCGCTTGGACTCAGCCGAGTCAAAAAGCGAAGCTCAATGGTTGACCGGTAGAGCTTCCGGGTCCTTCACAGGTGACGATGGGGCAAGACACGGCCCAGGGAGTAACGACTCGACCTACCTCCGTTCTTGCCTTACAGGAGCACCACTCCGGAACACTGCTCTTCACGAAGCAGGTACGTCGGTGTAAACACAATATCCGACAGCCTTGTACCTCCCGGTTCCTCCCTTTATAGGGCGTGTTTTCCTTGAGTTATGTAACAGCTCTCCTGTTTACATAAGGGCGTGTTTCCCTTGAGTTATGTAACAGCTCTCCTGTTTACATAAGGGCGTGTTTCCCTTGAGTTATGTAACAGCTCTCCTGTTTACATAAGGGCGTGTTTCCCTTGAGTTATGTAACAGCTCTCCTGTTTACATAAGGGCGTGTTTCCCTTGAGTTATGTAACAGCTCTCCTGTTTACATAAGGGCGTGTTTCCCTTGTATGACAGGAATTCTTGACATATATATAATCTGTTTTATGCCGCAAAGAAGTGTCAGCAAAGACACGCCATGAATATGATTCTCATTTGTTGCAAAATGTCATAGGCAGGTGTAAAGAATACAATGTCAGCATGAAAAGACAGTCACATTTAGTACAGCTGAGAGAAATAGATAAGGGCCATTTCATAAAAGGGTGGAGCAAAACACATGCGGTGAAGTTGTCCACAGAGACTCATAAAATGGCGACCTTGGGTTCTTCAAGTCGAATTAAAACCTGTATATAAGAAGGGTTGTGAATTAGAGTGTCACGTTGAAAGAGGCAAATAAATCATTTCAAATGCTACAAGCGGCTGCCATAAGCTGCGTTTAGCGCGCTGAAGAGAAGAAAGGCTCCGTCAGCGGGAGCACTTAAAATGGAGGACGCGAGCGTAGAACAGCCGCGCCGCAACTCACATGACGAGCAGAATCGCCGGCAGGTCATTAAACGGTATTATAGGCAGTTCCCTCGACGCCTCAAGATGTGAAAAGGTTAGTCCTCCAATTTTTGAGTCCATGCCTGCAGAAATTGTTGCGTCCGCTCCATCTCCGCTCTCGTCAGCACCGGAGAGCTACGGACTAGCCGCCATCTTCGTTGGGCGCTAGCCACGCCCCCCCTCCACTCCTTGAAATCTTAACTGAAAAACCTAAAGGAACAGTCAGTACACAGTACCTCTTACCAAAAATCCAAGTATTAGGTCATAAGAATCAAAATAATATTCAATATCTATGTAACCTAAAAGCAGAGAGTCTGTTTCAACAGCCAACTCGACAGCCAAAGAAGCAACAACATATATCACATCAGATTGTATCCTATCTCAAAAACCTACCCCCTATATATTACTAAATCTCGACATGAAAACTGACCTTGATTTATTGCTAGTGATTTTCTGCTAGCCTTCCTTTCTATCGAACAATTCTCGCCTTACACACCATCCTCTTCATGCCTTAACTACCTCGGAGTGTAGCCTACTCAGTTGCATACCTGTCTGTCTTAATGTCTATTATATCTCTACAAACTAACCATACATCCCCTCATAAATCGCAAATTATCGTTCTATGTAACCATTCATTTGCAGGCTATCAATGACCAACCTCTTCAATGCTATCTTCTTTTCCCACTTCCACTTATCACAAGCCATAAACTCTCCTTCTGGGTAACTTCTCCTTGCAATCTAAAAAGATCTATCGCTCCTGTAGATTAACGACTTATCCAAATGTATCCCTTGCATGAACTCACACTAATAATAATCAGGCATACCTCTCATTAACTTAATGTACCACAAGAATCAAGAGTGAGTGTTTCAAGCAGTTTCCTGGGAGCACAATCTTACGCGAATACCCAACAATATATAACAATAACTAATTCCACTCGATTAACGGCAACATTTTGGCTAAGTCCATAAACAGCTACAATGCTTCATCAGAGGTAGTAAGTGATCTATAAATGCAATTACAATAGGAAACTTTCCATAAGACCGTTCCATCACCAAAACAGTTGTGTCAGAGCTACATTGTATGCTCCACAACTGCATATCTGCAACCAAACACAAACTGGAAATCTCTGACACTATCACCCACCACAATCTCGACATGCTCTTTCTCACTGAGACCTGGTTTAATGACTCCTCTCACACTTTGTTTGATCTTCTGATACCTACCGACTACTCTATCCTCAGAAATGACAGAACAGACAAGATCGGGGGAGGTGTTGCGATTATCTTCAGAAACTCCCTTCAAATGAAAGCCTTTCCAACCATCTTCTTCCGCACATTCGAATACCTATCCTTAGAACTTCAAGTTCATCACGGCTCACCCTTCAGGTTCCATGCCATCTACCACCCGCCCGGTAACTGCTCTTCCTTCATGGAGGAACTCACCGACTTCATTAGTGACCAATATTCACAAAGCGACAGGCAGGTCTTCCTAGGTGACTTCAATCTCCACTGGGGCTCCGTGGAAGACTCGGCTGCCAACAAGCTTGCAACCTTTCTCTCAGCTAACGATCTTGTCCAACACTGCTCGGAAATTACACATGCCACGGGCTCAATTCTGGACCTTGTTATTTCTAAACCAGACCAGCTTACCATTGCTCCCCTTATCCATGTAGACTGGTCAGACCATTTCCTCATTCCCTTCCGTTTTCACCTCTCGCATATTATAACTCTCGGCCAACCTAAAAGGGCTTCTACCTGGTTCCGCAACACTAAAAACATTGATCTCTGTGTGCTTCTGCTATGCGTTCACTTCCTAGTCTAGAGCCTAACGCAGATGTCAACGATCTCACTCCCCATTGCCTCTCAATTCTTGCAGTCGAAATCGACAATGTCACTCCACTCCAAAGCAAAAGGAAAAGACCCACCCCCTCAGCACCTTGGTTCAATAAAGCTCACTATGTCGAAAGGAAAATCCTTGGAATCTTGGAGAAACATTGGAGACAATCTCCATCCACCTCCAATCTCCCTCTTTTACGTTCAGCAAGATCCAAATACCACAAGCACATCTTCCATGAAAAAGCATCACATTTCAGATCCCTCCTTGACTCGGCTAAAAACAGACCCAAAAAACTTTTTGACCTCATCAAAACCCCAAACTGTTCTCCCCAAACCATCAAACCTGAGGATGCTTCAAAGAAAGCAACTGAATTTGCTATATTCTGTGATGAAAAGGTCAAATCACTGGTGGATCAGGTCACCCACCCCACCCCCATTGAGGAGCGAAAATTCTTAGTCACTTGGCAGAACTTTGCCGCCATCTCGGAAGATGACCTCCTCAAATGCATCCTCGAAAACCAAACCCTCCAACCATTCTTCTGACCCCATACCTAGTGTCATCGCCATTGATTTCTATACCAATACTCTCTCTTATTGGACCAGGCTAGTTAATCTCTTCCTCAGTCAAGGATCCCTCCCAGCTGTCCTCAAAATAGGACAGATTACCCCCTTCTAAAAAAACCTCCGAAGATGCGAACAACCTCAATAGCTTTCTCCCCATCACCAATCTCCCTTTTCTTTCAAAGATCACAGAAAATTGTGTTGCAAAACAACTTTCCCAACACATTATGGACAATAATCTCCTTGACGTGTTCCAGTCTGGCTTTGTTCAAAATTGCAGCACTGAAACAGCCCTGCTGCGAGTGATCGATGATGCGCTGCATATACTCGATTAGGAGGAATCGTGCCTTCTGATTCTTCTTGACCTATCTGCAGCCTTTGACACTGTTAATCACAACACCCTCCTTAACACTCTTCAACAGAGAATGGGCGTGGATGGCACAGTGCTTAAATGGTTTGCCTCATTCCTCTCGGACAGATTCCAAATGATCAAGATTGCAAACAGTCTCTCGTCTCCACTGGTGATTGGTCAAGGCGTCCCTCAAGATTCCATCCTTGCACCCACTCTGTTTAATCTCTATCTGGAACCCTTAGGGAACCTCCTAAGCAAATCTGTAATCCTCTACCATCTCTATGCAGATGACACCCAAATCTACCTCAAGGTGTCTTCCTCTCAAGATCTCTCACTACTCAACTCTACTCTCAACTCTATTCACAACTGGATGTTAGTTCACCAACTCATTCTCAATCCCTCCAAAACGGAATTCCTCCTCCTATCTACCTCTCTCTCCCCGCCTCCTGTTCAATCCTGGATGGATCAGCTGAATTTACTCAACAGTAAACCCATCATTGTCGACTGCGCTAAATCCCTAGGTGTCATACTTGACAAAAGACTCAACCTAATCTCACACATCAACTCCATTGCCAAGAACGCACGTTATCAGCTGCGCCTTCTGTGGGGGATTCGTCGGTTCTTCCTGCGGAAAGACCTAAAAACCTTGGTCCAATCACTAGTGCTCTCTAGACTGGATTATTGTAATTCTCTTCTGACTGGCCTTCACAAATCTCACCTCGTCCCCCTTAAATCTGTCCTCCATTCAGCAGCTCGCTTCACTTCAGGGTCCAAACGAAGTGACCACATCACTCCTATCCTTCAAAAGGGAAAAATTGATGGCTCAATCGTTCTCAGGTAATGCGGTGAGAATCTGGAACTCGCTTCCTCCTTTGCTCCGTGCCACCACCTCCACCCGGATCTTCAAAGCGGACCTCAAATCTCTTCTATTCCAAAGACACTTTCAGAACTAATTCCTTAATTCTCAGACCCCGCCAGGAAGTTTGTTAGTCATTGTGTATTTGTTATATTAATGTATTTTTTTGTACATTCCTTGCTTGCTGTGTTTGATATTGTGTTCCTCTTGCCTGCTGTGTTTGATTCTGTGTCCTGCTATTTTTGTATGTTCTATTTTGTAACATTTCTCTCATGTAACGTAACTTGTTCTATTGTACAGCGCTCTGACACCTTCGGGTAAAGTCTGCGCTTTATAAAAATGCATAAATAAGTGTGCACCCAGTTTCCTAACCTGCCTGCTATCTAGAAAGCCTCTGCATTGGTGTTGGGTTTACTCCACTCTTCCTCGCACATGTACGAGGGGCGGAGCCAAACCCGTATATTAAGGGCCATGGCAATCACAAACGTGCTCCGCGTTCAGTGTATGCCGAGACCGGTAGAGTATCCGCACTTACCTGATTCCCTGCTCCTCCCTAGAATTCGGACGCGCCAGTGTAATCCCCCATCGGGTGCCGGAGTGTTCTGCTTTCGATCCTTTGTTTCGGCTCCCATTCTGCTTTTGGGTTGCTGTCGGCTCCTCGCCGTGCGCTGCAGTTCTTCGAGTTCTCCTCTGCCATACCTGGTCATTCCTTCAAGAATCATCTCTCATTTTATTTTTGTCATATGATATACGTGAGGAAAAAAGACAAATACTACCAAAGAATCTACATGAAATATGGACGGTACCTTGTTTATGTAATATATGGTATAACAGATATAAATAACTTATCTGATGCATGCCTTCCACAGCGAGTAGATATTCTGTTTATGTTTCTGGTACATCTCATTGGCTGAAAAAAACAAAGTATACACATTATTAGTATCCTGATGTTACAAGGTGCTAATTATTAAATCTGTAAGCCCTGCACCTTTTTGTGTTTTTATATCAAGTATGGGAGAATATGTTTTTTTCCTGGTTTATATTGGATGTGAGTATTTGGGCTTAACTGGGTAGTTTTACAACACATGTTGAGGTTAGTTTCGTTTTTCATCTTTACATAACAAAGGCATATGTTGATAAAATACTTGATCTAAACAAACTATACTTTTCTTTCTATTCTTTTTAGTTACGGCCAGACTGTTCTTTCTGTTCTTTGCCTTTCTATGACTAACTATATTAGAGGAAGAGGGACTATAAACAAGTAGACATATGTACAAACAAATACATAAGTATAGGTAGCATTCCCTGTTAAAGGTATAGAATAACTCCTGTGTTTTATTTTTGTTCAGGAAGTACAGATTACCCGCTGCATCCAAACGCTGTGAGAGACGTCCGACGGTGACACATCTCCTTCTCACTTTCCTTGTTTTGTTTTCCTTTCTTCCCTATCCCGCCGTTGTTATCTTTGTTGGGCTGGCTCTCGTGGGTGTGGGAAGTTGGGTCCTGTCATCGAACCTTGCATCTCGCTTCTGCGGAAACAATAGGCGAGACCCACATTGGGAATCACAAGCTTTATCTTATCTTCGGAAGACTGCTCAAGAGTTGGCTCTTTCCTACATAACCACCATTCTCAAAGACAAATGTATGGCATATCCCTGTGTATATACATTTAATTTGATTATATGCATGTAACTAGATATTGGTATTTCTTGATATACATATGTATAATATGTACCTGTGTATCTATATATTTATTACTTTACTCTTAAAAAAAAGTTAACTCTCTCCAATGAACTACCCTATATTTCACCCTAAACCTCTCTCAATATATCCTCTATCTCCACTCTCTGACTCATCCCAAACCTTATTCTACTTCTATGATCTGCAAATTAACCCTTTCTAGACACTTCCCTCCTTTATCCCTCCTTGGATCACCCCAAACCTCATTTTAATACTATCATCTCCCAAACAACCCTTCAAAATTCTCCCTCACTTATCCCTCCTTTGACTCAACCCAAAACTCATTTTACTACTACGATCTTCCTAATCCATCTCTAGAGATTCTTCCCCCCTCCATCTCTCGTTATACTCATCCCAAACCTCATCTTACTACTATGGCCTCCCAAAAAGCACTTTCTAGAACCCTCTTCTATCCCCCCATTCTCCTTTTCAATCCAAATAACAGACTCACATGTCCTCCGCTCAAATTAACTCAAATTTCACTATACTGATCAACCATTAATGCTTATTAGGTTCTGGGGTATCGTGCTACTCACGAAAAGCTCTTCAACGCCTCGTCAGGGATAGTAAGCCCTATATAAATACAATTAGAATACAATTCAATACATGTCATTCAAATGAGCTCATCAGTAGGTAAATAGACAATTGCTTTGGAATCAGGATCTTCCCAGTAATTCCTTCTGGCATTACTCACGCATGGTTTGCAGGGTGCATACCTGCAGTCTATTTTCAATTATATTAGGGTTTATTTCCTACATTTGAACGAAGTTACCAGGGCACAAAAAGGCGATGTACAGCCTCCTGTAATTGTCACATAAATTAATAATATACCTTTCTGCCATATGCTAAGTTAATAGTTTCCAGGTGCTGGCCTCCAGTGCAACACAGTGCAGTCACTCACAACTGAAGACTGAGGAATCATCCCTTATGTATATATCCTGGAGCTGGCCCCAATGCATTTTTTAAGGTCATGAATAATCAATGTGCAGAAGCCCTTTTTTATGAATATGCATAGACTCCCTTATTTAAAATGTGGGAGTTTGTTATGCACCTGGCTACAGCATACTTATTGAATTCCCATGCCACATGTGGGATTGTGATGGGAACAGTGGCCTATCAAAGGGGGCATTGACCATAATCCAAGCAAATGAAATTCCAAGACCAATTCCCCAGCTGTGTAGAAAACCAGCCATAATTGGGTTTCAGTGAACCACTGACACTCGTAGGCCCTGGTGCCACTGGCCGGCTGCACTAGTAATATCTGCACTACCAGCTCGGGACTCACCGGTGACAGAGGGGTGATGCAGACACAGACTCCTCAGAACTTATAACAAAGGGCCCATCCTAGCAATTTCCTTATATGCGGAAAGAAATCTTTCTACTCCTACGGAACGTGATTTAATAAATATTATAGAGAATGGTTTATACAGGACTTAAGTAAAAGTCCTATGTCAAGCTGTAACCACACATGCGTCACAGTTGGCCCAGGTGTTCACCCAAAACCTCTGGCGGAACCCATAAGCATTCAGTACACTGTTGCAAATGACCATCCATAAATTTGTTAAATGCAATGGATGTAACTTTTCCCAAGATCTACAAATCATTTGTGTACTTGCAACCAGAATTTGCACAAGCTCAAATGCCTCATCTACATTATATCTGAAAAGAAAGGTAAATTACATTATTTAGGTTGCAAATAAGAAAAAAATCTTTAACTCTGAAAAAGACAACAATAAGTTGGTCTCAAACCAATTTATAACCGGAACCCTTAGAATTCCCAGGCCAATAGCTTTGAGTGCATTACATTTGTATTGGACGTTATTCAATTCACTTTATTCTGTATAAACTGCCCTATACAGTATAGAACAACGACCTAAGTCACTGTGTTATGCGTACACGACACTATGATGAGCAGAATGTAAATTCACATTTAAAAAAAGCTCAAGCAAAACCAATAGGTCTGGCAGTAGCCAGTGCAATCTACAAAGCATTAAAAGTAAAATGCCACCATTTCAGGGTAGTGGGCATACATTCAAGAAAAAGTAGGAAATTACTAATTGCAAAAATAAATGCTAAAGAAGAATTGAAGTCACAGATTCGCCCATATGGCTTGGCACTGAAGTGGGCTATGTTTTCGGCAGCTAAGCACATGTGCACAAGCAAAATTGCAGCCATAGTGAAGACTGCCAGCAGTTGAAGTGGGTTCACTCACTGACTGATGCTGGGTTGGACTGAAACAAAAAGCACAATGAAACGCCACTTAAAAAGACCAAAGGATGAAGATGTGTGAGCGTAAATCGATGCATATGTGTGTTTTTATATTAACAAATACACGTGTGTGGGTATAGAATATAGATAGATATTAACATGAGGCTGTTCTTCCAAACACTACTGTACTTTTATGCTTCATGCTGTAAAACTTGGAATTGCTAACAGAAAAATTGATGGAGGGAATGCTGAACAATGTCAAACATGCACCCCTAGTACAGAGATCTGGGCCTCAATCCATCATTTCTGGCTCACCATGCTACCCCAGTTTGGACCTAGCCATATGTAAATCAGTCTTGACCCTGCTTCCCATGGAAACAGTCCAGCCCGAACTGCCAAGCCAGGTCCTCCCTGGACTGGAAACAAGCATCCTAGGACCGGTTCCGGCATGGTGAGCAAATAAATTATGGATTTAGGCCCAGATCTCTGTACTAGGGAGAATGTTTGACATTGTTCAGCATTCCGTCCACCAATTGTTCTTTTTGCATTTGTCGCTCTAAGTGAGAAAGTGGGTCTTGTGCTTACCTTCCTACTGGAGGCAAGCCTGCCTGGCTGATGAGGGGTGATACCCCAAAACAGGTCCCAGCATTCTGTGCCTTTTGTTTGCATTTGTCACCCTAAGTGGGACGGTTATGTCCAGATGTGGGTCCCCTGTGTGCCTTCCCACTGGAGTCAAGCTAGCCTGGCTGATGAGAGGTTATACCCCGAAACCGGTCCTAAGATTCTTGGTTACTGTTCAGGAAGAACCTGGCTTGGCAGTTCAGACTGGAATGTTCCCATGGGGAGCATGGTCAAGACTGATTTGCATATGGCTTGGTCCAAGCTGGAATGACATGGTGAGCAAAAAAACAATAGATTTAGACCTAGATCTCTGTACTGGGGGTGAATGTTTGAAATTGATCAGCATTACGTCCATCAATTCTTCTTTTCGTATTTGTTGCCCCAAGATGGACGGGTAAGCCCAGACATGGGTCCCGCGTTCACCATGCCACCGGAGTCAAGCCTGCCTGGCTGATGAGTGATACCCCGAAACCGGTCCTAGGGTGCTTGTTTCCGGTCCAGGGAGTACATGGCATGGCAATTCGGGCTGGGCTGTTCCCATGTGGAACAGGGTCAAGACTGATTTGCACATGGCTGGCTCCAAACTGGAATGGCATGGTGAGAAAAAAACCGATGGATTTAGGCCCAGATCTCTGTAGTGGGGATGAATGTTTGAAATTGTTCAGCATTCCGTCCATCACTTTTTGTTTTTGAACTTCGAATAAACATTAATTGTGCAATAGTTACCACAGTCCTGAACTGGTCATTTTTTGGAAATATTTTGAAGTACATTTAGATAAGTATTTAAAAACATACACCAAAATAGCTATGCTGACAAAATGCTCATATATTTGTGAAACAGACGACCCCTTTCTAAGAGATGTTGTTTGTTGGTTAATGTCTGGGGAGCAGAGAAGATTCTGCTCACAAGCATTTATTTTGCATCCTCCTACCAAAACAGTCCTGTCCCCAACAGCTCTAGGGGGCAAAAGGTTGCAAGATTGTTATTTTTGTTGCGAAGTGTAAAAACATGGTTGAATGCATCACATCAGACAGGTTTCTAACAAATGCATTGATATCGGAGGTCAGTTGTACATTATCCACCTTTCAATGCACCAGGGTTAGAACTTGATGCAAGATAGCAGCACTTTCACAGACTGGAGTCCTGAAGAGCCACCTCAGAATCTCATCCTTCTGAGGGTGTTATAGCAGCCTCCAAGACCTTAATTAAGAGATGTCTGGAAATTACAACCCCCACATAAACCCTCATTTGTGCAAGAGTTGGAATACTGAGTCACACAGATTTTAGCTCCCCGTATAACTAAGCTAAAATCAGTAGCCACTGATACAGTGCCTAATTTGAACCTATGGATGCCGGTTGGGGTCTACAGGCACTTATTTTTGGAGACCGGCACTCAATTTTTCCTATCAGATATTTACTGAGAGCAAGAGAGGGAAAAGCACACTATTCGGAAAGAGCGAGGAAAATATAGATGGAAAAAAAGTTCACAAAGGAGGATAGCAGGAACCTGCAGGAGTGAGATAAAGGGAAGGGAGTGCCTGGCAGGGGATTAAAGTGACATGAACTGGATTTAAGAACTACTAGCTTTGGCACTGGGCGTGCCAAAGTTTAATTGCTGCAGGCCTCTAAACAGAGCTTCAGTCACCAGCTAAGCACTCACTGCCCGGATATATTGTGGCAGGTGAACGTTTGGAGAGATTTATCTGGAAAAAATGCCTTGTGAATACCAGGACATGCACATTGTACAGCAGAAAGCACCAAAATCGGGATGTTTGCCCAGTTTCTGAGCCCTTAACTTATAATGATCGATAATTATTGCATATGATAAATTTCTAACCATGTGGGATTCAAGTTTGTTGGGTGTAGCATTTCAAATGCAGAAATCATGGTGACCAAGTATAGGAGTCACTGGCATGGCTAAACGAGGGCTGAAGGTGGCCTGTGTCCCAGCTCATTTTGTCATGTTGATTTATCAGGTACATGTATTGCTAGAGCTTACAAATTTCTTGACAGTTTCTCACTTTGATAGATAAATGAAGGAGCATTTATTTCAACCTAGATGTCATTAACCTATTGCCTTTCTTGAAAAACTCCCTTTACCATAGGCGTTCCAATGATACCTTGGTCAACATCTAATTTCTTCCTTTTCAGCTAGTGCATTGTGTTGCTTCTGTTGTCTTTATTTGGCACAAAAACGCAGCAAGGTTTACATAATACCTACTCACTCCCCCAGTTCTCCAATTATTTTACCCTGTGCGGATTACATTTTAGAATACCTGGCCTCCGTTTACCCTTTGCCCACTATTGTCATGCTAGAATTGAGGACATAAGTTACATCAGAGAGTTATGCCAGGTAGGACCTCCTTGGTATTCCATTATGTATTATGAAGGCCATAAAGATGCATCAGTTTCGCCAGTAGACATGGAACTAGAGCCATTGAGATAGCCAGCTTCCCTGCTCACATGGGCTTTATTCAGTCTCTAATCCTACTTACTACTTTCCGACTACAGTTGGTTCCCAGTGTCTAGAAAAAGCAGGACTTTAAGTGGGAGCAAAAAAGTTGGGTGCCTCTAAAAGAGGTGCGTTCTACGTAATTAAGGGCGTGGATTAAACACAAACTACATTTCTGTTAGTCCCATGGTGTGCCACCCGACCAGTATTTTAGTTCCTCTCTGAGTTTTGTGTTATTTCATCTAGATATATAATAAAACTATGGACTGGCACCTAAAACCACCCAGGACTATTGGCCATGACAATGGTTGTTAGCTGTTTAAGATAAATCAAAAACAATTTTTGGGGGAATTAATGAATATTAAAAATGTTTCAGTTCTAAAATTGTAAGATTGTGAATTAAACATTGCTGGTGCCTGTGGAACGGGTAGTGGTCTTCCGAGTATTTCAATCACTCCTGTTATGTTTATTCTGTTAGACATGTAAACCTTTGTTCTCCCACATTTCTTTCCTCTTCGGAACCCTCTTACTGCTCTCTCTTGTATATTCTTCCTCGTGTGCATCTCTTTCACTTCACTACCCCACAAATACACAATGCAACACTCATCTAAAGGAATACATTTTCTTTTACTTTTGCCTTGTCAATATTTTGACAACCGTATAACTTCTTCACATGCATTTTCACAAACGCACAATTGAAACAGGAATGTGTGACCATTGCTCTGTGCGCTCTTCAGAGAGCCCAACGATTGGACGTGTGTGTAGTCTGAACACTTTTTTGCACTCTGAGAAACTTGTACTGTTTTCAGCTTCAAATCCAGAGCTCTCAATCATGGCCCATTGTAAAAACCTGGAGGCGACCCATGTCGATATATGCACTATACAAGACGAATGTGCAAATCAGAAGGAAAAACAGAAACACATCATTGAAATACCCAACACTGTTTGGGACTGCGCCATTCAGTTAAACATATGAAATATAAACAGAAACTAAATCGGTGACCTGGATTATTTTAAGGTTTTTATGCTCATTGTTCAGAAATCGATCAATGTTTAAACGTTAGCACCTGTCTATACAGCTCGACAGGGACCCATTTCAATATGTTGTTAATTACTAACAGGTCTAAGACCGGAGGGACCCGGACCACTTAAAGCCCTGAGTGAAAGGATAATTGGATTCCAGTTACACTTTTTCCTCCCCTACTCTTGTTCAAAGACAGGCCTATGGATTCACAGCTCTTCTTCTGAAGAACATCTGGGTCACTGCTAACCAGTTTCCTCACATGACCTAGTGCTCTAGAATGACGACGCTCTCTAATCCTCTCTCTCATGTAGATATCACCAGGCCTCTGAAGGAACTTATAGGAGAAGTTCAAAACTAGTGTTTCTTTGAGTTGCCTTCAAGTGCACAGTCTCCAACAGCAGTCTTTGTAATTGCAGAGATGTTACTTCCGGATAAAGATAGTATGTTCTCGAAGAGCTCTTGGTATTGCTAAGGAGGTAGCAGGTACAGGAACTCTGAATTCCTTTTTAGGACTGTACCAGTCCTCTCCAAACATTGCTATTTCTCCCCATACTTCTGCATCATATAGTGCAGTCCTTTTGGGATTATCTGATGTTTGTTTTTTTTTAAACCGATTAGTGCACTAACATGAGAATTAATATTACAGAGTCCTAAGCACAGTATGCCAGAGTATGCAAACTGAGTTAAAACATAAATATTGGAACAGTGGATAGCTTTTGTGTTAGTTAATCCTAGCCCATGTGTTGTCTTCTATCACTAAAAGTAAGACTATTGTTAATTTGTAGCACAGGCCAGACAATGCCTATTCCACTGAGGCAAGCGAACTAAAAGTGGCCTTCGAACCACCCCATGATTGTCCTGTTACCTCCTTGTGATATACAAATACATTCGAATAGACAGTAGGAAGAGACCACCAACAAAATCAAGTTACTTTTCCCCATCTAATGTATCCAGTGAAGGACCTTCTACTTCGAATAAATAACAAATTACACCTAATATGACACCACTGAGCCATGCCTGAAGATGCAGGAGTTCAAGTAAGTTAAGGAGCAGTGTCAGTATCCTTCCAAGATGGGGTCAGAAAACATTTCCTGTAGCCATGCAACCTCTGCCCCAGCATCAGCTGCAGGCAGAATGGGTGCAAATACCTGGTTTCTCATGCAAACCATATGTTGGAAGATCAACTTTGAAGATGGCTTTACATCGCAGGTAAATCTACACCTCTAGTGATTGAACCGGGTTTTCGCTTGAAGAACCCAAAGATGGTGGTACAGAGACTTTGCTGGAAAGAATAAGACTTGAGATTATATAGGAAGATGATCCATGGCATTTTCACTCCAGAAAGGGCATTTCAAGTCAATCACAAGAAGATTGGCAAAGGGGATGACGAGACCAGATGATTTTTAGAAGAAACATTCCTTAGATGGTTTTGTAGGTAAAATGTGGCACCGACCAATTTCTAAGGTGAAATAAAGGCTCATGGAAGTATGACTGACAAAAGATTAATTTACAGGTCAGGCTGCAGGGTCGATTCTTCTCCTGCAGATTCTGCACAAGCACGGATGGTTCAAAAATTGGTTCCAAGCTCACGAATACTTGCAAAATAATAAATCTGATAAATTGTGATATCTTACAAAGAGACGGTGGGGTCAGTACATGATGCAGGCTCTGCAGCCTCTAACGTGTCCAAACGTATGAGCTGCTTCAACCTCAAACCCCCCATAGGGGCTCTAGATCCTGCGGATTCAGTGCTGCAGACGAGAGGAACATGAAAAGAAGGGCCTGTAAAGACGCACTATGACTTGGTTACAACTGCTCCCTAATATCAAATTTAGTCTTGTGATATTTATAGTAGAAAATGTACTGCACTGCATATGTAACTCTGGAGGCTAACAATTGACTCAACAAGAAAGAGTAGGCATGGGAGAGGCAGCAGTGCCACAGATTTAATCAACTGGGCGACCAAGTGACTCACTATAATGAACTCTCTTTACATTTAATTTCTTGGACCCTTCCATCAGCAGTTCTGTCACTGAATGTTGGCAACTTCTCAAATATCTACACATCTTGTCCTGATGATGATCCCTCCTGATTTTTGATCCGTGAAGAAGAAACATTGACCATCTTTCGCTGTCAGATTTCGCAATAAACGTTTTTTTTCCACTTATTTAACAATCAATGTTGCCTTTTTGAATTTTTTGTATTTATATTTGCAGTTTTCTCATGACTTATTGCAACATTGACCACTGCTTTGTTTTTTTCACTTTTCTCTTGCCAACAGAAGGGTTTCTTGTGAAATGTATCTGATGTATATAAGCAAGCTTTCACACATTAATAACAACGTACACAGACTTCTCATTAGTGATATATTATTCATAACTAATAATCATTTCTGATGAGTAGACAGCATCGTATTTCCGAATATAAACCTGTCTGAAAACTTATACAGAACATTGTTTTCAAGGGACTGAATAGATAACATACCCTATAGAGCCACTTTTGCATAGGGCACCGAAGGCTACACATGCATCCCTCTTTGCCCCACAATCCTGGTCCTGCTTCTGTTCTTCGGAGAGGCCACAGAAGACTGCAGGCACGTTTACCACTGTGGCTCACTCTTCGGGGAGGGCAGGAAGATTGGTAATCGCCAACCCCTCATCAAAGCATTATTTGATGCCACAAGTACCCAGCACAATCTCTGGTTTCAAAAATGGGACAACACGCATGGAGCATGTTTAGATAGAGAACTGTTTCAGAGTGTAGTCTGACAAAGTCATAAAGCATAGTCTTCACTCCGAACCTTCATCAGTGATTCTAAGAGTAATATAAATAATGCAA
The DNA here is from genome assembly GCF_964204655.1 of Triturus cristatus. Classification (NCBI taxonomy): domain Eukaryota; kingdom Metazoa; phylum Chordata; class Amphibia; order Caudata; family Salamandridae; genus Triturus; species Triturus cristatus. The sequence continues at coordinate 879,015,751 of NC_140580.1, read as the reverse complement.
AAGTTAGAAAATAACTCATTATGCATCATATGCTCATGTCTCCAGGCACCCACTTATTCATTCATAATTTTGTAAGCAAAGAGTGTTTATACACCAGTGGTCGAAGACGGCAGGATCGGAGGGGTAGAACGTGCCCATACTTTTTTAATTAAAGAAAAAAAATTCTACTAGTTGTAAAAAGACAACTGTCCAAGGATGGTTAACTCCATGACTTGACATGCCTCAGTTAAACTCTAGGGCAAGGAGCATCCTGTGCTGTGAACATAGGGAGGGGCATACATCTAAACAAGCCTTCTTGCCAGGGTGCCTGCTTGCCTGAAAGGAATGCAAATGTGCACAACTGGTCAATCTGCAAATGTAATAGGTGCTTGGAAGCCTGGATTGGCTTTAAATGATGGAACCACTTGAAGCTTCCTGAAGACACAGATGTATTCTTTTTGAGTGGTACTGCAAGGTGAGCTGTGAAGTATGTTCTTTTAAAGAACAGTTATAAAAAAAATTGACAATGTACAGGCTGAGAATTTCTAAAATATGTCTTTTGAAAGCACTTTTTTTTTAACTTCAACTCTTTTGTACATTTTGCAGCAGCCTATCATATATTGTGTGCAATGCAAGTTTAAAATAATGACTTGCATATTCGCCGTGCTTTCGGTCAAAGACCTCTCAGCACTAAACATACACAAGTCACTATTCTCCACTGCACCAACCAGGATTAAATTCTGTAGCTCTCTGGTTACAGACACAGACCTCTACAATGCATTAACTAATAAAGGTTTCATAATGTGCAATAGTGCGTTTTCCCCCCATTTAACTTAACTTGCATTTATTTTTCATTTAGGCTTTGCCTTATTTTATATGTAGTTACTTGAAGGTGAAACACCGAAAAAAGTTAACGAATATTTTGTTTTTTAGCCATGCCTTTGACCCTGCCCCCCATGCTCACTGACCCCGCCCCCTTTCGGCACAGCATCACACAGTTCCCGTACTTTTTTAATGCACTTCGAGCACTGTTTTACACACTTCGAGTGACCCACTTAACACGATTCATGTCGCCTTTCCATTGATAATTAATGTATGTTAAGTAGGGCAGGCAGGACACGTCATAGGCTTGGGTGTGTCGGCTGTGCTGCAAAGTCAAGTTACAGATGTAATAAAAATCCACCCTTCTTAACTATATCTGGGGCTTGCTCTCACGTGAGCATGCAGTTTCAATTGTAAATTTACTCCATCACTTGATCAGGCCACGTTTAAGGGGTGGCGATTGTATCAGTCCTACAGTATTTTTTTTATTTATTGGGTCTAATCGACACCTCACTAAAGAGACCAGGCTATACTAATAAGGCGATCCCAATCACTTAATTCTTTGCGATTCCTGAAAAGGCAGCATTACTAATAGGTGCTGCAAAAGACCAGAAACAACATCCCTTATACAATTCTCGGGTGAAAATGTTCCATGCAAGACTTTTTGGTGCGCCCCCATGTCCAGTATTTTAAACTCTGAAATCTGATCTTGGTCATAAGGTCCCAAGTCGTTCCGGAAGACAAGTAAAATTAATAGTGGTGTCCATACAGCATGGAACCTTCATCCTGGTCCTTAAATTGCCAATCCTGCGATGATAAAGGCGTTTTTCTGTGAGTTGGCTTAAAACTAGATGCATGAGAATTTCCCTTTAAACGCAAAGCGCAGATTAAACTTTTTTAGCCGATGTGGTTTGGCTTAGGAGAAAGCATTCTCAGATAATATCACACATTCAAATTTGTTTTCATTGCAAGTTTACATATTCATTTTTTGGAGACTTTCCCACAGCGAAGTCCTGTTGCGAAAGCAGGTTATACAGACACACCTGCACTCCAATCAGCAACCCTCGTTTTGTAACGTCTTCCCTTCCGAAGCATTATTTTATTTTGCATCAACTAATTTATTTTGGAGTATTGTAACCACAATGAGTCAGAATTTGCAATCAGCGCATTTGGGATGCATGTAATCATACAGGAATTGTGATAATTTGCCCCCTCTTAATTAGGTTCTGGTGTAGCAGCCTCCTACTATTTAATCAGACAGTGCGACATGAAGCAAAATGTAATCGCGCGCATAAAAACGTTTTGGGGCAATACAAAGGAGTAACACTAGGACTAAAATATGCTGTGTATTTGGCACATATGTTTCGCCTTTTTTTCTTGCAAAATTCTCTTTTTAATTAGGATGACATTATTCCTTTGTATTTATTGGGTAATTTATATTTGTTCATTCTGTTTTTGATCAATACTATGGGTACAGTGAAAGTAAATGGTTTTCAGATACAATAGCAGAAACATTACCTGCTCCTCATCCTTTGGAGACTGTATGAGGAAACCAAACGTACCTTTTTTTAGCTAGAATTCCCCCTTTTTCAAAACCACACCTATTTTTCTAACCCAGCATGCTAGTCATCAGGATTTCAGAGAAGAGAAGTTTATGCTTTTAAAAAATCAACATACTTTCCGGTTTTATGCACCTCAAGCTTGTGTGAACAAGGGCATCCAAAGTGAAGCACAGAGTCCCAACTACGATGTAGGGCTGACCCACTCTCTGATGTATGGTTGACCAGACTCCGCTCTTCTCTCCCCAACCACAGCTGAATGGTAACATGCTTGGATTCACTCAGTTTGGCTTAAAAACACATATCTCGCTCCATCCAAGGATGGCAGGCACATAGAGGGAGAGACATGATAGGACAAAGGTCCGATGTGGCCTGTTACTTCCCCAGCCAATACTATATTCAGGACATAGTCTTGTCTAATCTACCTGTCTGGTCTATACTATCAAGATCTAAACTTGATCTGGGTCAAATGGGTGGAGGGGACATAACATCCACTATTCTCTCTTGAAGGGATGCTTGGATTCTCTCCTAAAGTCACAAAGGAAGTGGCTAGAGGGTACACGTGCCCCCAAAAAATGTTCATTAGAGCCACTTGCGCTACAAATTAAGTGGCAGTCGGGATTAGTCAAGCATTAAAGTCCTCCAAAGGAGAGTTTGTCCTCGCCTACTTAAAGACGTTTGCAATTATAGTCCACGAGCAGCATACCACTTTTGGGCCAGATTCACAAATGATTGAATTTTGTGAGTGATATTTTTTAAATGTCGTACCCTATATATATTACCTTGAAGTTACGCACTCACAATATCATATAATTGTAAGTGAATTGGTCTTCATCTTAATCCCTTCACATAACTGAATACATTTTAGCAAAACATCTGGATAATACTGAGAAGGACCATTCCTTCTCAGTATTATCCAGATGTTTTGCTAAAATGTATTCAGTTATGTGAAGGGATTAAGATGAAGACCAATTCACTTACAATTATATGATATTGTGAGTGCGTAACTTCAAGGTAATATATATAGGGTACGACATTTAAAAAATATCACTCACAAAATTCAATCATTTGTGAATCTGGCCCAAAAGTGGTATGCTGCTCGTGGACTATAATTGCAAACGTCTTTAAGTAGGCGAGGACAAACTCTCCTTTGGAGGACTTTAATGCTTGACTAATCCCGACTGCCACTTAATTTGTAGCGCAAGTGGCTCTAATGAACATTTTTTGGGGGCACGTGTACCCTCTAGCCACTTCCTTTGTGACTTTAGGAGAGAATCCAAGCATCCCTTCAAGAGAGAATAGTGGATGTTATGTCCCCTCCACCCATTTGACCCAGATCAAGTTTAGATCTTGATAGTATAGACCATTCGGTTTATAGACACTAGTACACTGGATTACTGTCTTGGCTAGGCCTAATTTTAAAAATATAATATCACATACTATAAATGTATAGTAAGTCATCCTGCGGGGTGGTCCTTCGATAACGGAATCTGAACATCCGAGTTAAAATGTGTACACAGGAATAAAACCCATCACACAAAAGAGTTTGGAGGCCTGTTAAAGTAGGCTTTCTCTCTTGAAGTTCAGAGCGGTTAGAAAATGTTTAGAAGGTTCAAGACACACTAGAGAGTTTTTCTGTTAAGGGTGTCAGTGATTTTCACACAAGAAAAATGGTGCACCATGCAACAATTATATTTTAGATACCATAGTGACCAAACAATTCAATGCGATTTTCAAAGATCTATTCAAGTCCTCTTTTTATTCAGTCAAATTCACATATGATGGGTATGTACAGCAGAAAACAGCCAATGCGTTTCGTCCAGAACACTGGACTTCTTCAGTGCTGTAAGACAGCACATATGGACTTATAAGTACATGTCAAATAACTAAATACACAACATACAGACATGAAAACAGATGTACATATATCTATAATTAACTTATGTGTTCAAAGAAATCACAGAACCACGGAGATATGAACTAACACATTAGATACTGTCAAACAGACAAAAGGGAACAGAATACAACATGGATCAAAATCTATACATAAATATTTTATAAAAAGTCCATATAATGCTAGAAGACACTTTTGGGAACACAACTAGGTACACCAATCAGTGTCCAGTAAAGAGAGATGTCCTCTAGCTTAAACACACATACAAGTATTCCCAAAGTTGCGAAAATGAGGTCAACCTAGCAATTAAAAAAGAAAAAGCTCCTCAAACAGGGTCGTGCATGGCCTTTATCGAAGACATGATCCCTAAAATAACGAACCTCAAATTTGACCACCCTTTTGAACTAGACAAGGCGTACAGGATACCAGTCTATAAAGCCACGAATAGGGCGGTACCACGCCCAATAATATGCAAACCACTCCGATCGCAAAATACAGAGGCCATGTTCGGTGTGGCAAGGAAAAACCAAAACATACAATGGAACGGACACAGGATAATCCTCACACAGGATTACTCCAAGCCCACTGTTGACATAAGAAAAGGATTCCTGGCCCAGCGGGACAAACTAAGGAAAGCGAACATAATTTTCTCATTTGTAGGCCCTACAAGATTCAGAATTAGTGACAAAGGAAAAACGCATGTCTTGGAAGACCCTACAGAGCTGTCCAAATACCTACAAGGGCCGTCTAATCAAGAGATGGAAACTTCACGAGCAGGAACGAGCAAGAGGAGAGCTTCGCCGGAGCCAAGAGTGGAGAAATAGGAGGAACAAGACTAAAAATGTACACTCAGGAACATAACCGTTTCTACCTCAGTTCACGGGATACTACCTCAGGACTATATAAAAAAGGGGTTACCTCAGAAACTAAACAAAATGACCTAGCGTACCTAACTCAAAAAGATGGCTTCATCACCAGAAAACTGGAAGAGAAGCAGATACAGTGTCTAAAACGAGCGTATCATCAGCTGACAGGAATCAAGAGAGACTAACCTAACACTATATCCTTTTGGGGGGGGGGGGGAACCAATGGGAACGAAAGAACCAAGAGGGTAAAAAAAACAAAAACGCACATATCATATGTACGGACTGCAGAGAGCGAGGCACTGGGGGGGCGGGGGGGAGGTGTAACAGTGTTAGTATCACTAACATAAGGAGCCAAGTTATCCCAGGGGGGGGCGGAATGGGGACCTTGCCGTCGCACGTCCAGAATACGATGGTTTGGAACTGGGAGGGTGGGGTGGGAGGGGGGGGGGGGGAAAAGGGGGAGGGATTATCTGTTATGTCTGTACTGTCTGTCGTGTATATGTACTCGGAACTTATCCACTGTCTTCTATCCTATCTTAACCTTTCTATCTATACTCCTACATACAAGAGGGAACAGGACACCAAGATCTGGTGGGAGGTACAGAAGACCCAACAAGGGGAGACATAGATATTACCCACCTACTAAACAAAATACAAGAATGAGAAGGAGGAGTACGAACAAATCACAGGGGAGGGTAAGGGAAGACAGCGAACACCCTTCGTAAGCAAATGTTGCAAAACAACCCAAACTCCTTAGCGTCTAACCTAAAGATAGTCTCTCTAAATGTCAAGGGCCTCAACCACCCAGTCAAGAGGAAGAAAATACTAGACTACCTAGCAAAGACAAAAGGAGATGTGTTCCTACTGCAGGAGACCAGGCTATCTTTAGATGTTGCCAAACGAATTAGATCGAGATGGATCGGACAGGTGGCCTGCTCTCCAGCTACAGGGAAAAAGCGGGGGGTGATCACTCTGATAAACAAGAACTCCAAGTTAACAATAGAGGACCAACAATGCGATGAAGCAGGGAGGATACTTGTAACGCAACTGAAAAGGGGAGAAGAATACATGTAGTGAACATTTACGGCCCAAACACAGATGACTCCGAATTTTGGGAGGGAATCTCGAAGAGACTGGAAGTAATTCCGCAAAATGACTTAACAGTGTTGGCAGACGACTTTAATATAGCACTTGACTACACACTCGACAGACAATCACAGTGCCACTCACTACCTCCAAATGCACACACCACACTAAAGAGCATATGCACCAGGTTCAACCTCAAAGATCCGTGGCGACTACAACACCCCAACACTAGAGACTACACCTTCTACTCCAACCCGCACAACTCATACAGCAGGATAGACTACATATTAATCTCAGGCACAAACACCCACTTAATAGAACACACTGACATTGCGGCGAGAACTATCTCAGACCACTCGTGCATCAGCCTACTGATGTGCGGGCGACACAACGAAGACCTTCCACGCAGATGGAGATTCAATAGCGACGTCCTGTCAGATCAGACCAACAAAGATAAGATAGAAGAAGCCATTAAAGAATACGTTAGACTTAATAATCCACTGGGCACGGACCCCAAGACCGTACGGGACGCACTCAAGGCAACAATCAGGGGCACAATAATAGATATTAAGGCCAAAATTAACATATTTGCGAAGGCACATTTGGACCAACTAGAAAAGGATATCAAAAGGTTAGAGGCAACCCACATAACAGACTCAAAGAACAGTTGCGCCCTAACAGAGCTCACAAAGAAAAAATACGAATACAACAAAATCTTGAGTGAGAGGGCCGGTCTGTGGATAAATAAATATAAATTAATTAACCTCTGCGAGGCGAACAAAGCAGGGAGGATCCTAGCCTCTTACCTGAAACACAAACAAAGACAGCACACTATCTCATCAATCACTGATTCACAAAACAGCACACACACAAGACACAAGGGGATCCTACGAACATTCAGTGAGTTCTATCAAGAACTCTACAGAAAGGACCAATCTCTGAACGAAGATGGCTCTACAGGATACCTAGACAGACTAAACCTCCCAAAGATAACGTCTGAGGAAGCACAGACACTGGGACGGGAGATAAGCTCAGCAGAAATTGAGATGGCGGTGAAGTCTCTCAAAGACAACAAGGCACCTGGGCCGGACGGATACACGGCCATCTTCTATAAAACGTTCCTAACACACCTGCAACCAACTATGAAAAAAGTGTTCAATCAGTGCGAGGGGGTGGGAGCTGTCTCACAAACCATGTCGGAAGCAAATATAGTTATCCCAAAGGAAGGCAAAAACACTCAGTTGCCTCAAAACTACAGGCCAAGATCACTAATCAATGTTGACTGCAAAGTTTATGCCAAAATACTGGCTACAAGACTAAACCGGGTTCTACCACAATTGATAAGCAACGCACAGGTAGGATTTCTAAAGACACGCATGTCACATGATAACACCAGACTCCTGTGCCACATACTGGAAAGGGCTGCCAAGATTGGCGAACCAGCTGTGACCATTACACTAGACGCCAAGAAACCTTTTGACAGGGTATTCTGGCACTTCCTGGAGCAGTGCATGCGGGCTTACAACTTGGGTGAATCATATACTTGGAAAGTTATGGCTTTATATGAAATACCTAGAGCTTGAATTGTAGTCAATGGGGCGGTCTCAGAACCCTTCACCCTACAGCGTGGCACAAGGCAGGGCTGCCCCTTGTCCCCCTCATTGTTTCTGCTGGCCCTGGAACCTCTGATCAGGGATATCGGGGCCAATGAGGAGATGAAAGGGATCACCATCAATAAGGGCACAGTCAAACTAGCCATGTACGCGGATGACATTCTTATCGTCACAGAGCATCCAAAATCCTCCATCATGGCCCTAATGGAGACCATAGAAAAGTATTCAACCCACTCTGGGTACAAGCTAAACAAGGATAAGTCAGAATGTAAGCCACTTAACATCTACACCACTAGAGAGATACTGGGGAAATCGGGCCTAGCCTAGCAAACGGGTTTCATCAAATACCTAGGTATACATTTTGGCAATGACCTCAAAAGTACACTCGACCAAAATGAAAAACTAATGCTAGCAAAGACAAAGACACTGTTGGAGGACTGGTCGCCCAAATTTATAACATGGTGGGGGAGGATTGAGACAGTAAAGATGATGATCACGCCAATGGTCAACTACCTGTCGAATATGCTCCCTCTTATACTCTCGGACGACTTCCACCGCAAAATAGACAAGATGATAAACAAATTCCTTTGGCGTGATAAAAAAGCGAGGATAAGCCTTAAAAAATTAAGACTAGTCAAGATACTGGGGGGACTAAATGTGGCTGACTTCATAACATTCCAAACTGCCTTTTTAGCCAAACAAGGGGCCTACTGGGTCCTGCCCAGCCAGGACTACACGCCGGTCTGGCTTACAATTGAGAGAGCAATTCTAAACAACCTTGAGCCAATAGCTCTCCTCACAGCTAACAGACACAGGCCGCAAACCCAATACTCAAAAATACGAGAAATGCCCTGCTAAAGGTAGACCAAAAGATGGAACACAGCGTAAAAAACTCAAGGTGGGAGGCACTGTGGGCAAACTCAAAGATAAAATACAGGCGGAAACCGTTCTCTATAGATTCAAGGAAAATACTAGATATCTCCTATGCAGCTCAGCTGGAAGAGGGGGAAAGACCCTCCACCTTCAGCATGCTAAAAAGCAGGCACAATCTACCAGACATAGAAGTGTACAACTTCCTTAAAATCAAAACAGCCCTGGCAAAAGCGAAACTCACTAAGCACAAGCCCTCAATCATCCAATACATGACGAATCTCAACAGAATAGGCCATCAGGTATCACACCTATACAGACTACTACGAGACAGCTCAACTAAACTCAATGACAAAACACTCACATACTGGGAGGCTGTGAGAAGTTGGCCTGGTATATGATGCTCACTAGGTAAAGTGATCACCTTGTACCATGCCAAGCAACCCTTATGGTGTGGTTGTAAGTCAACCTTTTTGGACTAGCTGCCCTAGTGGTAGCGTAGGCTAAGCAGTCTTTGAGGCTAAACTCGTGAAGCGTGTTAAGCCAGCTGTCTTACCAAATGCAACCCCCTTTTATACCAATGAAAGGACACCACACAGATATATATTCAAAATATATATGTATTTATTTCTCAAAGTAACCCCTAGTCTCTTTATGAGCACAGGAGCACAAATCCTCAAACAAGATTACAGTAGAATACACAGAAGTTGCACTTTATATGGATAGGCCCTGGTGGCCTCTCAAACCATATACTAAAATAGTGGTATAAGTACCACGAACAGAAAAGGGAAAAGGCCTAGGGCCTCTAGAATCGCTGGGCCTACAAGGAGCTAACTTCAGTTAGTGACCAGGAGGTCCACGGGTGGCGTGTGCAGAGCAAATAGTCACACGCGTGCTCCCATAGGTTTCAATGGGTGCGTAAAAAGTACAAAGTTACTGCAAAGAGGATCTTCCGGATGGACTAGGAACTCAAGATTTGGAACACAGGCACTAGAGATGTAATACTACACTTGGGCACCGGAGTGCCAGCTTTACCTCACCCACAGGAAGCGGGTGCATAGGCCTCGAAGTGCGTCGGGTTTCTTCTATCTGTTCCGTGGAGCCTGAAGACAAAGATGCTGCAGGCGGTCGGTCCGGGAGAGATGCAGTGGATCCAAGGGTGGATCGGAGATGTTGAAGACCTGTAAGCAGAGGGGACAGTGTTCATAGTCACTAGCCAGTGACCAGCGTGGCACCAGGTGGGTACCAGGCAATGTCGGGTGCAAACAGGAAGAAAGGTGTAGCTTGTCTCTGTAGCCACGTGGTCCCTGGAGGTTGACGACATCCAGGAGTCGGTTCACGAGCTGTCCCACGCAGGCTCGGCGGTGTCGGCGACTTGATCGAAGCAAACAAGCCTTGGCAAAAGCAATTGTTGTAGGAGATGAAATAAGCTGATGGCTCTGACCAGCAAGGTCAGAGGGACTGCTCCTTTGGAGGGGAGCAAGGGCCAGTCTGGAGCAACCAGTATTTTGTAAAGTTTGTCGCCAAGATGGCTACTAGCCAGCGGGCCAGCAACCGGTTAGGCGCGTCGAGTATCAAAATGCAGAAGGGCCCCACGCAGATCGTGGAGATGCTGGAGGGCTCACCTTTGGTGCAGATGCTGCTCGAGGGTTGGGCTTCTCAGATCCCAAAGCACAACATGGAGGGAGCCTCGGTTGTTGCACTTGTCAGCTTGTCGTGGTCGTTTCAAGATGGCTGGCTCCACGTGTCTCGGTGCCTCCACGGGTCTCTTCTTTTCAGGGACTGTGGATCGGGCGGTGAGAGGTCTGGAGGTCCAGGTCTTGTCAGTCTCTGGGCTCGGGCTCCGGCGGGAGGCGGCGGGAGGCGGCGGCAAAGCAGACGTCGATTCGCTGGATGGTGCTTGCGTTAGCAAGGTGGTCACTCCCTGACCACAGGGGAGATTTCCTTCAGTCTTCTGTGCAGCAGAATGTCGAAGTTCCCGTCTTCTTCTTAGTGTTAAGTTGATTCCAGGATGTCTGAAGTCTTAGGACACAGCTCCTACCTTTAAGCGGATTCTAGGGGCCGGACTACCTGCTAGGTCCCTCCCTATGGGTGGGACCAGGAAGGGGGGTGGTTACACCCCCAATCCTTTGTCCAGCTCGCCCCAGGCCCGGGACTGGTGTGCCCCAGGACCGGTTTGAACTGGCATATGCACCGAGGCTCCTTGTGAGCCACAGGCATGTCTGGTTTCTATTCAGCCCTACCTGACCAATACACAAAATCCTGTCTGGGGTGGTGCACGCACCTCCCCTGGCAGGAAACCCTTTGTCCACACCTGCCAAGCTGGAAGGACTCCCAGCAGCAGGAGGGCAGACTTGTGTCTGTGGTGGCAGCATCCATTTTGTGGAGCTGAGGCTATGTCTGATTTTACCCGGGTTTCAGGTACTGTACATGTCGTGTCCCTCTAGAAGGGTGGAATGCTAACCCCGTCTCCAGAATTGGCGAGGGGTTAGTATTCCAATTCGTATGACACCTTACTCGACATGTTTTGATAAAGCCAAACCAAAGATAGCATTTAACCGCGAGGTTCATAATGCACTTAAGAGTATATGGTATGACGATATCTGGAAACAGTAGAAGGAAGTTGTTCCGACCACTGCAGACAGGCTCAGCTCATGCCAGAGCACCATCTCACATGGAACCAAGCACTCTGCCTTCAGGATTGTTAAGGCCTGCCATAGGAGTGACTTATAGGTTAACATGTGTCCCATTTAAGGTTAGGTATAGGTATACTACACCTAAGTAAGAGATGGTTACACCAACTTACCCCAGCTGAGTGATCAGTCAGTTGTGTCAAATTGTTAGGCCAAGCCCGGAGTGGCATAATACATGCTTCAGCCCCTGGCAGGCCTTGGGTACACCAATGCCCTGGGTACCTAGTGTACACTGGTACAGGGGCTGACAGGGTGATCCACTTCCAATTGGTTATGCACCTAGGGTGCATAGTTTTAATTTAGTAGAGAGAACAGCAGGCTGGGGGTCTGATTGGCAGGCCCACAGCCTCAATATGTCAAAAACCAGTGAAGCAAAAAGCAAAAATTTGGGGTGACCATAGGATAGCAGACCCTACTCTCCTACAGAGGCACAAATCGGTTCTACACTCAGCGAGAAAGAGCACCATCTGCTATGGACCTCCCCCACGCAAAACAAAATCTCCCCGGTTTTAGCACAGACAGAATTCTGGCTCCTACACAAAACTTACTGAACCCCGGCTCGACTGGCGACCCTGGGCCTGAGGGACAATGACCAGTGCTGGAATTGCGGCAAGGAAAAGGGAGACCTGGCACACCTTATTTACCACTGTCCCAAAGTTAAAAAATTCTGGGAGAAGATTTTCACCTTCTTAAATAAAATGTTAGGATGCACACTAAAAGCGGAATTTGCTACCCTAACCACGGCATTTATGACAACAGAAGTAGACTCACAACAGGACAGAGACCTACTGGATCTCCTACTAACAGCAGCAGTCAAAATAGTACTCACCAAATGGAAAGCTCCAAGGCAACCTTCAAGGGCTGGCTCAATAGGGTGATGTACCTTAGAGGTGCTGACACAACTTCCCTACGAAACTCACCATGGAGACAACCCTGCAGGGGAATGTGGGCGTCCCTGGACAAGTTCCTTGACCCATACGATCCGCCTTGAATAGCACTAACAGAACGGCTCGAAAAGCACACCCCCACTGGGTCAAGACACTAGCGACGAAAATAGTAAACTTCTGGTATGTTATCTCTTTCTCTCTACCTTAATTCCCATCTTTCCCCCTTTCACTCTCTCTCCTTTTCCCTTACGGTGGCAGTGGAAAGGGGGCAGTCAAGCATACATCAACCGTAGATGTACTACACCTAACACAGTCAGCTCGGGCTGCCCTGTAACGACTAAGCGATGACTATTACATGTTATATGTTATAAAAAAGCAATAAAAACTATATTGAAATAAAACATTTTTTTTTAAAAAGCTCTACAAAATGTGGGGAAAGCAAAAGGGTGTTATTAGTTATCACACTTGGACAATATGTCCATTACTAGAGACGTTAAGGGCATTTGGCACTTTAGTGATAATCCTTTATCATTGGAGTCAAAAGATTAGAGCAGTGTGAGAGGGGCAAAAGTATCATGATAGATGCTTGAGCAAACACCGAATATGTGTGTGTGAGATACCCACCAGGAAATGTTGTACGTGATAGTGGTGCTTAAAATATATCCATCGAACTGTAAGCGCTGTGCGGGATCTTAGCGCTTCTTAATAATCGCGTCCTTAATACCGGAAATGTAAAAGATATGTAGTTATCCAGGGCATATCTACTAATAAACATACACATTTGAGAACAGTGATTTCCAATATTACTAAATAAATGACCCGTTGATTTAAGTGTAACATGAATATGAGTGAATGATGGAACGAACGGTCAAATTAAGTCCCCTCCTGCAGCTTCCAAATTAGGAGGCCAAAGGGTACATGAACCCTAAAAGTGGCACCTACCAGGAACGAGGGAAAACAATTTAGACATTGTTTATGAGCTTAACTAAGCAAATTCATAAACAATTAAGTGGGAGGATAACAGTAGCCAAGGCAATAATAGTACCATTACTGTGGGGCCCCTCGTAATGTATGCCCGACAACAAATCTATGGGCGAGATACTCTCACCACCCAGCCTCCCCCCCAAAAAGGAGGGAGTCAAAACAGCCCCAGTGAGGGGTTAGATTAAAGTAAATAATGTGGAGAAAAAAAAGACCAAGGGCAAGAGATCTCGTCGATGATTTTATTGTAGAACTATCAACCTTACCCGTAGGTATTTGCGGAGGTGTGCCCGAGGAAAAAGCACATGAATCTTTAATGATTGGAAGGCATATATTAATATAAGCATAGAGCCGCAGGACCACCCAACCATCAGCGCAAAGACTAGCTCTCAACTGCACCACCAGCCCTGAATTCCATACCTGATGTCACATAATTCCAGATTCCACCCCACATAGGCCTGGCCCTGCTTTGACTAATTCCTTAGTCATAGCAGTAGTCAATGTCTTTCAAAGGCCAATCATCACTTTACTCACATCAGAGACGCAATGAAGAGATAAGCATATAACAGAGCATGTAAAAGAGGGCACATAAGTAAATATAAGTGCTACCCAGTTGCTAGGTAAGAAAGTCCATTAACAAAATATTGGCCCTAAAGGGGAGTATATAAAAGGAAAAAGATACAAACAGTGGCCTGTCTAAAAGTGAAATAAAGGGGGGGCACACACTGGGCTAGAGATAAAACAGGTAGGGCCACCTACAAAAGATATATATTCAAACGCAAATAGTCCTTTGCGAGGGGAGCTCCTTTATAGTCAGTGCATGCGGCGAGACAGGGACAAAGTCTTGCAAAAATATTACCCGCAAAGATAAACCACGCAGCACTCCACTTGGCTGATGAAAGCATTTATTCAGGTTGTAACTCTCCTGCGCGTTTCGAACACTCTGTTCCTGATCACGGTAATATATATATATTTTTTTTTCTTCAAAAATTGTAATAATATGCTACTTTACATTAAAAAAGCCTTATAAATTCACTTAAAAAGAACAAAGGTCAAAGTGAGCATTACAGTTAAGTAAAAATATCTGTTAAAACATACAGTTTTAAATAAACAAGCATTGAAATTCACCAGTCATAGTTATCTGAAGAAACTATTAATTCTTTCTCTAAAGTAACTATAACTTGGGCCCCAGACACGCAGTGTTGCCATCAGTTATGTTATTTCAGATGTTGTAGTGATGCTCTCAGACCACAAAACGTAGTGAGTAATGTTATATGACAGTTAATTAGCAGTGCATGGATTTGAGGTGATGATTAAAAACAAATCAGTTTTTGGCCTGGGTGGGGGGTGGGGGGCGAGGGGAAGAGTATCCCTAGCCTGCCATCTGTAGGTTTTTAAAGCAAAATTGTTTCTAGTCCTAAAATGGCTACTGTCACTTATTTGTTGAGGTGGTGGCAGCCAATCACATCTTATCTCAAGACCTGTTAGCTTCGAGGATACATGTTCAGCCTTCATTTCTCAAAAACTACTGAGAGGATTTACACCAAATCACAAAGAGAATGCTTTCTGGACCAAGATCAAGCTTTCTGCCAACGTTTGTGTAATTACGTCCAGCAGTTTTTGCGGTATCGCAGTTCAATTTTCCTATGGATAGATGAATAGGGAAAAATGTGCTTTGGGACCTTCCCCCTCAACCCTTGATGGATCACCCTGAAACTTTGCAAAGAGGAGCTAAGGTGGACGAGACTGTTTTGACAAGTTTCATGAAGGTTTGTCAAATCAGTTCCAAAGTTATTAGCAAACCAAAAAATCCATTATCAATGGAGATGTGGTACTAACTATGACTACCCAGCAGCAACCGCCAATGGGATATATACACACACACACACGTATATTTGCTTAAAATTTTATATTGGACTGTGTATGTATGTGCGTTTATATGTACATTTAGATATAGAGCTATATACACATATCAGGCCAGATTTAAACATTTTAACCACACAACACTGCTTTGCAATCAAAAGTGGTTGGACAAATTAACATATGTGGCAAGGTGTAGTGTATGTTTGATTTTTCTGTGTCACCTTCTCATACATTTAGTAACAGAGGTGATGGGACACGGGGAGAAAGGGACTACGATAAATAGAACAGGGGCACAAGCCCCATCTGGCTTCCTTCTACCTTCCTCTTCCCTTCCACTAGTGCACATTATGCAGGGATTCAGCTCCTATACGCTCCTTGGGGTTCCACTGCTGAGCACATTTCTAGCCACCTACTAACAGTGTTGTATTTCTGAGATACAGGGAGGACATTACTGAACAGTAATATATCATGATTTAATGAGGTTTGACTAGCAGGAATTTACCTGGGGAAAACTCCGAAGTGTCAGAAAAATACCATCCACTTGTATTTTGTGACACTGCAAGGCCTTAATTGGGCCGGGTCCTGCTGGTGCTCAGCACCGTCAGTTCTAAGAAAAAGCAGGTGCTGAGAAGGGTCCTTATGAAGGAAGTGACCCGATTAGGGCCACCTGGGTCACTCACGACCACCTCTCAGCCTTCCATACAAATGGAGTTGTTTAGACAGTATAGAATACAAACCAAAGGTATTTATTAGTCATATACTCGAGTAGAGTCCAGTCTGACCAGCCTCCTTAGATTGCTGTAGAGGGACTGACTCCCGCCAACATGGTAGTACAAGATATACATTTTCAGCACCCCTAAAGACTCACCCAGACTGGAATTTTCCAGTCTGAGAGCTGATGAACAAAGGTGGTACAGAAGGACGAGCTACGATCCTGAGACCGGGTATATGCTATCTTAGTTTCAAGGTTACTCTGCCCGTACCCATCTCTCCGAGAGTGGGAGCAGGCCTACCTACTGGGAAAGGCATCCAGTGACAGAACGATCTATTCATTAGTGCAGCAAAGCTCAACCTTGAATAATAAAGAGAAACAATCGAGGCTGCTTTCTGCTGAGGCAGACAGTATGAGACAGAAGCTTCATTTCAATCATAGTGCAAAATGGCAGCTCAATACAAAATGGTGCCGCAAATGCTAACTTAACTCGCACAATACTAGAAGGAGTCAGCTAGATACATTTTCAGTTCAACAGACCCTCCTTTTAGCATTTGCTAGCAATTTTATCTAGTGCCAGGAAACCAATAACAATGTGCAAATTAAGAGGACCATTATTATATGTCAATACACACATTATCAATATTCAAAAATACCCCCATCAAAGGACATTAGGTCGTGGACAGCCTGCATCATCATGGTCAAAGACTTAGCATCATGTATGGGTGTCAACTTTCCAACACAGTAAGCACAGCAAGCAGGAAGGCAATGTACACATAGGCAACATGTGAAAATTACACCTGCAATTACTATCAGAAAGATAAGAATCTTCCAACCCCAGGATGCTATTAAACCCCAGAACCAACCAGAGAGAGTCCAGGTACCATTCTCTTGGTGGATGTCAGATGCAAGCCTATGCAACTTCTGCATAGCAGCCTACACATTAGGGGCGTAGTCCAGTATATATACACAACTGCTGCCGATGACGCAACAGGCCCCTCCCTGATCAGCAAGGATGACGTCTAACACCATCCTGTTCTGAAGAGCAACAAGCCTGGAGCTCAGTTGCAATATTTGTCAAAATCCCTGCTGTGGTGTTAATGACTCCTTCCACGGCCCTGGTGAGTAGACCAATGTTAAGGCTATTGGACAAAGGGCCCCAAAAGGGCAAAATACCCTTCATAGCATCTGTGAACTGCTACAGAGTAGTGTCTGTCTGAACAATGTCGTCTGTGTTAATAACCCTTGTAATTCGGGACAGATGGGCACTCCTACGCTGTTCTCGATGGTCCTTATGATAATTGGATGGTGCTATGTACACTGGAGGAAGAAGGAAAAAGAGGTAACATACACATGACCATCCCCTAGGAAGCCAAACATAAGCTTGAGATCCACAAACAAAATGAGTATTATGCAGTGGGAGCAAAGGCGGGCTATTACTCGTGCTTAATGTATATGTATAGTTGCAATTACTCTCCCCCACTTTCACCTTCCCAAACCCTCGAACACAAAATCCAGCTGTTGTGTTAACTACTGGCACTGGTATTGCCTCATCTTGAGTAATATTGCGCATCTGGAATGATCAACAGTATTCAGTGACATTAAATCCCTGGAATTCCAACATTTCATTTTGAAGCCATGTTACATTTTTCTCTCTTTCATATACATTCATACAGGCTATTGGGGATAATGTATCAGGGTCCCTTGTCCTCCTGGGGTAAATCCCTGGTGGACACGTATATATTCTAACACTGTGCGATAATCAGCAGATGTCATATTCATAGTACGAGAATGATACTGAAGTCAACATATCCAACAGTTTGTAACGTTAGATGTATCGTGGGCTTGGTGGAGTGTTTGCAATAACACATCATCTACGTACGTTTTCCTGTGTTCACCTTTATGTGTGGCCAAAGTGACAAACGTGTTCGGGGGAACAGGTGTTGTACCAATGAAAGAGTGCACAGGATATTTCTTTTCTAGAAACCATACTATTCCAAGAACTGTTATCAGAGAAATCAGAATAATTACTGCGAAAACTAATTTTACTCCTTGTAGACCAACTAGACCAACCAGACCCACTCAGATCGAAACATGGGGCTGCAAAGGGCTGTTCCTCCTCCTCAATGGGCCGACCAAATTGATACATTTAACAAGAGGAAAGGACATGCAATGGAGCCAATGACAAGAAGAGAAGGAAAGGGGCAAATGTTCCCAGTGTCCGTGAGAGCCTCACTCCTATTGTTCATCAATCGTTGGCGCTGTTGAACACCTGCGGTGGAGCGGTCGTACCAGCTCTTTCTTGAAGAATCCCATGTCGCTCAGAATAAGGCACCCAGTTTCCTAGGAGAGAACACTTGATCAATCCTGTCCGATGTTCGAACAATGCACCAATCTCATCTCTCCCTATGCTACTGTTGCATGACTTATCGAGTCCATTCCTGCTAATCTGTCTTTTCATTTCGTGCACTGTTCCTCCGTTGGGGGCGCAGATTATACCTAGCTATTCCAGGAATATAGGGGTCAGCAAACAGGGGCTCAGACACGGAAGGGCAAATGGACTGGGGCTCAAGCACAGATGGGTCAGTACACTAGGGTTCATGGATGGCCCTGATTTCCGGAGGCACTGCCTCGTCCAACACGGAGTCGTTTTTTTCCTCCATTCGTGCCCACATCAGCCGGGCATCTGAGAAAGGAAAGAACCGGGGCACCTGCTCAGTTTCAGAGTCACCAGCTCCATCAAGCACCCATTGGTCATAGGGTAAAGGGAACGGGCACCTTGCGGCAGTGTTGGCAATGGATCAGTTCTTCTGGCTGGCCGGCCTGCCGGCCAGCCAGCCAGCCACCTTCACGGCGGTGCGGTGGTGAGGAGCACCTGCGCAAGCCCCTTCCACTGGGGCTCCAAACTACCTTTCCTCTGGAAGTGTCTGGTCAGCACAAAGTCCCCATGCCAAATATCGTGTCCTGGCCCCTCGGGTGCTGGTGGTAGGGCTTTGTGGATCTGTTTGTGAATAGAACGCAAGTTTTTAGTCAACTCATACAGATAAACCACCAGTGAAGGGTATTCGATCTCTGAAAACCGTCAAGGTCAATTGACGCCCCAGACATTTGCCGATCGCCCGAACACGACCTCGTACGGTGACAACTCTGTTCTAGAGTGAGCTGTAGCTCTTGTAGACAAAAGAGCTAAAGGAAAAGCATCAGGCCACTGCAATCCTGTGCTCTCCTGAATCTTTGTCAATTTCAGTTTGAGAGTACCATTGTACTGGTCAATTAGACCTGCTGACTGGGGGTGATTTGCAGCATGAAATTTTTGTTTGATGTGCAGACCATCACACATACCAACTGAATAACCTTTGGATTTAAGTGGCTTCCGTTGTCACTCCAAATCAAACGGGGCAAGGCAAACCGAAACGAGGGAAGAACTCCTTTAGGAGTGCCTTCGCCATCGCTGTATTCTCTTTAGTGGGGTAGGCCTTGACCCATTTATTGAATGCACAAACAACCACTAGCACATATTTCAGATTGTTGGCTCGTTCTATTTCGATTAAATCCATCTGAAGGACCTGGAAAGAGAAGGAGCAGGGTTCAAAATTACTAGGGGGTGTAGGGGTGCTTTTTCCATGATTATACATCATGCATACCATATAGTATTTAACCAGATGAGCAGCAACTTTGGGAATGTTATCATTCTGCCATACAGGATCTACCTGTCTACAAATACCCCTTGCACTGATGGGGGCTGGCCCGTGCGCCATAGTGACCCCAGGGAGGATATACGCGTCTGGTAACTTCAATCTCTGTTTTCCCGACTTATCTGTCCAACACCCATCCTCATCTAAGCGTGCTGTGCTTTCCTGCCATACTGCTAACTCCTCGACCGTTGACCCACTCTGGATTTCTTTCACATTGTCTAGCGTATCCTCAAATATAGTGACCTCGGGCACCCTCCTGGCGGGACCAGCTACTAATATCCTTTTCATCTTTGTTCGAGCTGTCTGGTCTGCAAATGCGTTCCCCTTTCCCACATCATCAGTAACCGCCTTATGGGCGCTGCACTTCACAATAGCCAATTTCTTAGAAAGTGTCAAGGCGGACAGAAGCCTATGTATAAGAGGGCCGTGCTGAATGCGTGTCCCATGGGAAGTAACGAACCCTCTCTCTGTCCAGAGCTGCCGAAAATTATGGGCTATCCCTAAGGCGTACTGACTGTCAGTTTAAATAATAACAGCCAGTCCCTCGTTCAATTCACAAGCTCTAGTAAGGGTGACCAGTTCAGCTGCCTGAGGGGACTTATCGGGGACTTGTGATGTCCCAACTACCGTATGCAATGTAGTAAGGGCATACGCTGCAGTGGAGGTGCTATCTGATAATTTGAAACAAGAGCCATCGACATACAGTTTCCCTTGGGGGTCTGATAAGGGAACATCAGTCTGGTCTACCCATCTCTTCCTCTGTCCAAAAAATACAATCATGTATGTCAATTTCCTCACTCTCAGAAGAGAGGGCTAGTAATGTGGCTGGGTTCAGAATGGCACATCTTTTAATCGTGATATGCGGGGCCAAGTGAGTTACCTCTTAACCCATTAGACGCGCACTGGTAAGGTGCTGCTTCTTGGTCTTATTCAAAAGGGTGTCCACAGCATGGGGGACCATGACTGAGATAAGTATGAAGTACAAGCCCAGCCGATTGCCTTATGGAGACGGCCATAGCCGCGACCGCTCTTAGAAAGCTCGGGAGGGCTCTGGCAACTGGATCAAGAAGAGCAGAAAAATAAGCACACGGCCGTTGCTTACTTCCAAAGGCCTGTGTTAAAAACAGAGAGCGCACAACCAGCTGTCTTGTGTACATACAGCACAAACGGCTTCAGATAATCAGGCGTACCAAGCACAGGTGCAGAGCAAAGCGCAACTTTTAATTGCTCAAAAGAATGCCGACATTCAGGCGTCCAAGGCAAGGGCTCATGCACATCTTTAGTGGTTGGCAAAAGCAAGGGCTTTATTAGTAATGAATAATTAGGGATCCAATGGGGACTGTAGGAAGTGATGCCAATAAGAGTGCGCACATCCCTCTGAGTGTTAGGGAAAGGCATTTTAACAACGGCGCTAATGTGCTCAGGGGTCAATCTCGTACCCTCCTTCGAAAGAGAGGCGACCTAAATAGGTGACCTCCTGTTGACAGTATTGAAATTTAGAAAGGGACACTAGGTCCATGGTGAGTCAAATGTGGCAACAA
Source organism: Triturus cristatus (assembly GCF_964204655.1). Lineage (NCBI taxonomy): Eukaryota > Metazoa > Chordata > Amphibia > Caudata > Salamandridae > Triturus > Triturus cristatus. Next base: position 878,994,690 of record NC_140580.1, on the reverse strand, counting down.
CTTAACCGTACTGTCTTTGCATCCCTGATCAGTGTCAGAAGCTATTAGTATGCCATCCACATATTGAAGCAATACATTACCTGGGGAAAGCGTGAGGGAGTCCAATTGGGCTTTCAAGGCTTGGCTATATATACTGGGGCTCTCAGTATAGCCCTGTGGAGCGCAACAGAATCTAGAGCTTCTGCCAGCTAGGGTAAAATTGAACAAATGTCGGCTGTCAGGATGGATCGGGATACTAAAGAACGCATTTTCAAATCAATGACAAAAGAATTTAGCAGAGGAAGGAATCATCGTCAAGAGGGAAGTAATGTCAGGGACCACCGTGAACTGAGGGACCACTATTTTATTAAGTGCGCACAAATCAATCACAAAACGATAAACATCTGGGTGGTCAACGGGGGGGCGGGGAGTCTGGAGAAGCCTTTTTGAGAATAGGAAGAATAGGACTATTACACACATTTGCAGCTGTCTCTTCAACCACTCCTGACTCAATCAGATCTTGTATAATTCGCAGCAAACCCTGCTCTCCCGCTTGTGGAATTTTGTAGTGAGGAATATGAGGCAAAATAGCATTGTCTTTAACTTTAATGGAAATTGGGGTAATTTGCAACAGACCCACATCTGTATCCCCAGTGGCCCACAACGTGTGCGGCACATCTTTAAACTCAGCAGGGAGGTGTGCATCTTTTGACAGACACTGCTTAGTGCTACCTACATTCGGGCCCATTGTCATGTAAACACCTTCCGGGGAACAAAAAGTTGTAACATGTAGCCTCTTTAATAAATCTAAGCTCATCAAATTCTCTCCACAATTAGACGTTAACAAAAATGGCAAGTCCACAGTAAAAGGACCGATAGTCAAGGCAAGAGGTTTGGAAATGGGGCTCACAATCTTCACACCAGAAAAGCCTACCGAAACATTATCTTGGCCAGACTGAGCTGCCCCAGGGACCAGCGAACAAGAAACAGAGCTATTCATTGTAACTGTATCCAGCAAGAATTTCTTAACTGAGCCTTGCAAATATGCGGTGACATAAGGACTGCGCTGATCTACAGGTATCTGGGCTTGTCCCTCACCCTGCCCCTGACTGTCCTAGCTGTGAGACATCCCTGTCACTTTGTCCAGATCATAATCGTCGAGGTAATACTGTTTCCCTTGAGGGTCACTAAAATAGTTCTGGTCTGAGTGACTCTGCGATGTCCTATCCTTCCCAACCTTATCCTGATCGCTTTCTTCATGGCCCCATCCATGAGAACTTCGTTCTCTGGGGGCACAACTTTCTGTAATAACACCAGACACGCACTACGCCAGTGCCCCTACTCCTTGCAGTACGCACACTGATTCGGCCCTACGGGCACAGCATTCCTGCTAGTACGGGGAAGCTGCCGGGCCGGACCAGCACCACATCCCCTTCCATTTCCCCTAGACGCCTGCTGTAACACCTTTGTCTTCAACTCCTTGTGCTTCTTTTCCACCTTCTCGTTCTTCCGGTGTTCATAATATTGTGCCATACTCAATATTACAGAAGGGGAGAATTTAGCCCAAGTGATCTCCGAAGCCTGCAACCGAGCCACAATCTCTGGGAGCAAGTTCATAACAAATCTGTTAACAAGCAATCGGACACCCCTTTCCGCTGACAAATTCTGTCCGCTAAAGTCCAAAAATGCACCCTAGAACCAAGCGAAACAAATCAGACACGCTTTCATCCTTCTTCTGACAGCATGCCGTTAACTTGTCCCAATCTACCCTTCTCAGTGGAATAAGAGATTGCATATAAGAGATAATTCGGCCAGGCAAAGCTAGTATTTCAGCCCTCTGTTTCTCGCCAGGCTTCCTCTCCTGATCCCATGCTATAATTTGATCCCAGATACCACCCAATTTGGCACCGTGGTTCTGTGTGTGGACCTGCCTCCAAATGTCAACGGGCACCAGTAAACCAAAGAACATTTCAATATCTGCTAACATTATCACGGTCGACAAAGCGGCCTCTGTCAATTCCTTATAATATGCGGTAGGGTTTTTCCTAGGGTCGGGTAACTGAGTCTTAAGGGATAAGACCTCACTTCTCTTCCATGGAGTATAAACCCATTGGTCTTGGAACCGAGCCTCTACCTTTGGTCTGATAACGACATCATGCTGATCTCGTTGATCTGGGATTTCTGGGCAATATATGGGGTGCACTTCTTTCATCGGGAACTGAGACACCATCTTCGGGCTCTTATCAAGCGACCTCTCCGGTAAGCAACCATTGTTGCAACATTACCAAATACCTGACCAGGCACCTAGTCAGCTATATAAACATGATCCTTAATATCATACATAATCTGTGGCGTTGCCTCATTAAAACACTGCTCCCAAAGCCCAATCAAAGTAGCCGACATGTGCTTAAGGGCATGCTGCTGGACAAAAGGCTCATAGTCTTTCATCACCTCCCACACATCCTCTACACTGTAAATGGGGTTACGAGCTACCTGCGTTGGCTACCGTTCTTTTCTCTTCCTCTCCCACATCAGATCGTATCAATATCCATCCCAATCGCTCCCTAGCCGTTGCCCAGTCCCCTGATCCACGTGCAGGTGTTCCGCTACCCAGTACTGTTGGGGAATGAAGGAAAAGGGAAGGAGTGATAGAAGGAGCAGGTACCAACGTTGTTAATGGCTGTGTTGTGGGTGTAAGGGCTGAAGAGAGGAGAGACATCGACAATAGGCGTAGCAGGGAGACTAGCAGTTATCTCAGGCACAGAAGGCGAAGCCATAGAATTGACAGCAGGTTCGGCAGCAAAGGCAGCTGGGTTGGTAACAGAAGAAACAGACAGCAGGGGCTGAAGAGACAGACAATTGAGACTGTGGCATGGCAGGGCATATTCTCTGCTGAGCATGTGGAGGTAGAGGTCGGGTGTCTAACAATTCCTCCACAAATGTATCATTTTCTTCTCAAACCACATAAGACTTTTCACATTGCAATCAAAACTTCCTATCAACACACTCTATCCCATTCTCAGTCTTCTCTCTAACATACACAACAGCTTTCTGAGTCACTGTCTGTATCCTTCCCTTTCAGGCCTCTTTTTCTGCTTTTGTTAGTCTGTTTAGCTTCCTTTTGCCATGTTCTAAGGGGATCAAACATTGACTGCCTACTTCTTTTCGCAAAGAATTTATCCTGCAGAAAATTATGCTTTTGCTCATCAAAAGTGCCCGTCAACGACCCTTGCAAATCGGCATTGTCCCTCGTATATTTGTGCCATAATGTACTAAACATAATAGGGCCATGGCCATGTTTGACATACATTTCAAAATTTGGAGTGCCTTCCGGAGGCGTAGGCTGACTCTCTTCCAATCAAGCATCAGTAGAACAACGACGACAGCTCACACAGAACAAATTACTGAACCAGGGCATTTTTAAATGAAAACGTGTTCACTATTTATGCCGAGCAGATATTTGCAAATATCTTACCAAACTTGGTCCTCATACCTCACCAAATCCAAACCAAAGTGGTACCATGTTCACAAAGAACTCAAATTAATTCAAGCGCTTGTCCAAAAACGATCCTCAGACCATACCAAACACAAACCAATATGGCGCCATAGCCACAGAAACAAAACCAAAGCAAACTCAACTGGTGCACACAGGTCAAACAAATGTATTCTCCACTACCGACTCTTTGGACCAAAAGGTCAGATCCAAGGGTTTCACCATTCAGTACCCCAGTTGGGATGACCACTGGACGAGACACCGCCCGGCCAGACAGATGGGGCAGCTGTGAGTACCATACTCTCACGTGCAGGGATCCCCGGTCCGCCCATCCGTCCGTCCGATCCGACATGGTCCCGTCCCCCTCACCCGTCCGCGGGCAAGGAAGGGTCGCTCACCCGATGGGGACCCTGTTCGGGCGCCACCTGAAGGAAGTGACCGGATTAGGGCCACCCGGGTCACTCGCGACCACCTCTCAGCCTTCCATACAAATGAAGAGTAGGTCAGACAGTAGAGCATACAAACCAAAGTTATTTATTAGTCATACACTCAAGTGGAGTCCAGTTTGACCATCATCCTTAGATTGCTGTAGAGGGACTGACTCCTGCCAACATGATAGTGGAATTGTTAGAGGTATGTACCTTTGCCTACACGTATTTCAATATATTTTAGAGAATATTTGGCAGCAATGGTCTCGATTTTTTGGCATCTTTTTTCAGACAGAAGGCAATCAGTATTTTGGGACTTTAAATCTGCAAGACGATACATCCGAAACCATTTTAAAGCTAAAACCCGCACCAAAATGATACCGATTCAGTCAGCTCACTAACTCGTTAGGTTATACTGACTAATGGCGTTTCGAAAGTAAAAAGAATAGAGCTTCGTCTAGCACCACAGTGACACCGGACCACAAGCCCCAGAAGTCCCTGCCATCGCGCCCAGAGGCGCTGCTGCTGACGCGGTTTGCGCCCGCCCAGGGGGGCCTACTTAACCTCTCGCGGCTCCCGCTTTGCGGAACGCGCGCGCGCTGGGCGAAGCCCCGGACCACGGGCGGGCCCGTCTGTGCCCATCAGAGCCCGAGGGAGACCAGAGTGGGCCACCCCCTTGACGCTTACAACTGGAGAACATCTGCCCCGTAAGGTACTGTTGGCTCTGCTATCTGTCTGTTCCTGCCTTATCTCCCAGTAACATATGGCGAAACGGGCTAAGCGGAAGGATATGCAATCAGGCGGAGGGGGACTTGTGGGATCTTTAGATGCTTTTTTAACTCGAGCGGAGTCAGTGTTGACGCATGAAATCCTCCTAACAGAAAAAAAGATTATCAATGGACACTGTAGTGACCCATAAGAGATCATCGCTGGAAGGGCTGAGTGGGGCGAAATCACCCGCAAGTGCTACGCCTGATATAGAGCACGTGCCCGCAGAAAGGAGGTGGAGTGGAGAAGGCACGGGAGAGGGGGAAGAGGGGCAAGAAGAGGCAGGCGGAAGGAACCTTATTGGGAGCAAGTGTCAGCAAAATGTTGAGACAGGGTCCGGGAAACACAGTATTGGTAATGGGGAAAAGAAGTCCACAGTTAGCATTAACCCCCCTCTGGTCGCGCCCAGTGAAGACCCAGTGCCCCTGATAATCTTGGACCCAATCCCAGCTTGTGGTCGAGAGGAAAGAGCTGCTCGTACCAGATCAAGTAAGGCACAGAGGGCTAGCCTAATTAACCCCGGTGCCGCCCAAACCCCATCAGCAATAAATGATTCAATGACTAAATGTACAAGGGGAAGAGCCGTTCATAAGCCTAAGCAGAAGACCAGAGCGAGGAAGTTACCATCTAGAGTAAATACCCTTGACCAGTCAGTGGAGGTAGACAACCTTTGTATAGAGGAACACCCCCAGCTCCCGCGAGTCTGTGAATGTGAGTATGATCAATGGTCCAGATTAGAAACACTGATGGCCAATATGTTAGAGCCTTTACTGAATAAGTTAAATATAAATCGAGGAGAAATTACAATGCATTCAATCGAGAAAAGATTCGCACATGGGGGAGGGGGGGGCGGGGAGTCTTTCAACCCAACAGGTCAGAATGGAACCAGCTATTCCCGATACCCCCATACTCCAGGGCCTTGGATTACACAATAGGCATAACACGCACGGGGATAGGCAGGGAGCAGGGGGACACAAGTGTACTGATTGTTCACAGGGAGGGACCATACAGAGGGGGAGCGGTAGAGACATAATAGATCACCTGATCACCCGAGTTGCCGACACAAGAGGCATGGAGTCACATCCTTCTAATCCAGAGTTAATCATAGAAAACAGGGCTACTGTAAATCACCGACAGCAGAGTAGATAGGGGGCTTCTGTGAACAACCAGAGGGAAGCATCTCAAGTTATCAATCTCCCCCCCAGCCTGTACCCCATACACTGTGGTTTTAACAGGTGTGCCAGTTTACACACTTAAGCACAAAGAGACCACTGAGCAGCTAATTAATAAGGTAGCTCACTGGCTGTGCAAATTCTCTAGATTCCATAAGGAAGACTACAGGCACATTCTCATGGCCCGCAGGGTCTCATGGATAGGTAGGTCTCAAAACGTTTATAGTGGGGATTGTTTAATTGTCACCCTCAGATGCCCGGGGCTGGTGCAGGGGATCCTATCAAACACAGCTAGGTTATTTGATTTAGGGACCAGCATCAAACCCATGCCATTAGGGTTCTTTTATAGACCAGTGTTAGGATCTACCGGTGTTATTGGTACAAGCGGGAACCCTTGGGGAGGGACAATGGAGCTATCTAATGTTTTTACCCCATTAGGATATCTAAATGAAATAGACTGACTGACGGCCAGTAAATGTGAGGGCAGTCTCCCTGAAACCCCTATACCCCCAGCCATGATTAGGGACTCGAGCGCAGAACCAACAGAAGTCCCACATAAGGTCTGTAGGGACCCGTACGAGACAGACCAGATGTGGGTGAGGCTAGTAGATCTTGGTAGTAAAGATAGTGGACCCCCTGAACCAGAGGTGGACACTGGTCCAGGTCACAAAGATCATCTCCTGGAATATAGCAGGGTTGGCAAGCAAGCTTAGGGTGACCCAATGGCTTAATTTTGTAAAGTGCTTTGATAGAATATGCCTACAGGAAGGAAACATGGGCAACGGAGAATAACTTTTTTATAGAAGGGTATAAATCCTTCTTTCGTCTGGTGGTTAAAGCAAGAGCAGGGTGTGCAATAGGGGGCTTGTTAGTGTTCATTGCCCTGAAGTTATGCTGCAGCTGGAATGAGCTGGCGTGTAACTCCGAGAATATACAAGGGCTGTCCTTTAGATCGAAAGGATTTAGGGTCACCTTAATAAATGTTTACAATGCCACCTAGACAGTTGCTCAGGGCCCAAATAGTCTAGCAGAGCTAAATAGCTGGTCGGAGCATAACACAACGAATGATCTTAGTGGGCGACTTCAACTGCCATATGTGCCCTCATCTAAAGGTGGCTAAGTGTGATTGGTTAGCATGCCCCCTTACTAAAGGTCCACATTTGGAACACACAAACGGGAAAAGTGCTAACAAGCATTTTATATGCTTTTGGGTTAACCCACACAATGGATATGGCCACTAATAAGGTTGGTTGTTTTGTACCTCCAACATATAAAGGCAGAGGGTGCCACTCAGTGATTGATTACATATTTATATCCCACACATTAGAGAGTAGCATAATAAAATGTATCATCGAACATAGCGCGTTTAGTGACCGCAATCCCCTGACATTAGAAATTCAGTGCCATAATCTGTTACAGGGCAGTCAGATGGAAAGGGATAGGCAGACCTGTGGACCAGGGTAGGAGGCTTAGATGGGCCCAGGTAGACGCAGCTGAATTTAATGCTGTTTTATTTAAAAATGGGGCTAAAGATTTTAGTGACTGCTTAAACCTGGAGGTAAGAGGGGCAGATCTGATGGATTAATACTTATCAATATAGTATGTATTCTAAAATAATGTTCAAAAAAGAAAAGGGGATTACGAGAGATGTCAGAAGAAAAGGCAAAGCCATACACGTTAGGTCTTTTTTGTGAAGAATGTTCTTCGTTTATATTACTAGAATATTTACACAGGAAGTGGACATAAATACACAATACAAATTGACATTAAACATGCAAATTACAAATTACAAATTAGTGTCCCAATGAAAAAAACCTAAACAAACAAATAACATAAAATGCGACATACAAACAAGGTTTCCATTTCTCTTTACAAAGGCAATCACAAACAATTAATAATTCAAATTAGCAACACTTAAATATTATAAGTGTTGATTTAGTGATTTGCCTATCGCGTCAACGGCGTTTCGACCCTATTCCAATTTAAAGGGTCTCGTCAGGACTGTCTAATATAGGGACACCTTATCGTCCAGGACAGGTCTAGCGTGTAAGTGTACAGTGACACCGTGCTCAAGGTGAAAAGATAAAGTACTCACAGGTACCCAGCCGGGTGCCCTGTGAGAGAGGACTCACACGGAGGCAGTTGCCCACTGTTATTCTGTACGCTATTGATTTAGCGCGATGTAAGAGTTGACTGGACTCGTGAACACGAAGCAACAGCTACACAGCAGTCTGGAGCTTCCGTAGGTGTTGTATATTGATAGACCCTTACATCGCGCTAAATCAAAAGCGTACAGAATAACAGTGGGCAACTGCCTCCGTGTGAGTCCTCTCTCACAGGGCACCCGGCTGGGTACCTGTGAGTACTTTATCTTTTCACCTTGAGCGCGGTGTCACTGTACACTTACACGCTAGACCTGTCCTGGACGATAAGGTGTCCCTATATTAGACAGTCCTGACGAGACCCTTTAAATTGGAATAGGGTCGAAACGCCGTTGACGCGATAGGCAAATCACTAAATCAACACTTATAATATTTAAGTGTTGCTAATTTGAATTATTAATTGTTTGTGATTGCCTTTGTAAAGAGAAATGGAAACCTTGTTTGTATGTCGCATTTTATGTTATTTGTTTGTTTAGGTTTTTTTCATTGGGACACTAATTTGTAATTTGTAATTTGCATGTTTAATGTCAATTTGTATTGTGTATTTATGTCCACTTCCTGTGTAAATATTCTAGTAATATAAACGAAGAACATTCTTCACAAAAAAGACCGAACGTGTATGGCTTTGCCTTTTCTTCTGACATCTCTCGTAATCCCCTTTTCTTTTTTGAACATTATTTTAGAATACATACTATATTGATAAGTATTAATCCACATGAGCTATTGTTTCCTTACAGCACATAATACCCAGGCTCCTTGTGGGTAGGGTCTCCTTGTTTCCCAATCAAGCAGATCTGATGGAGGCTTTTTTTAATATCACGATAAGGGTCAGCAACATGTTGGTCAACCACATCGAGACGTATAACGGATAGCCCGCGGTGGTTTGACAGTCACTGTTTGCTGGCCCTGAGGAAACTGAAGGGGGCACTCAAGCAGAAGCCTAGGGATAGGGAATGGGTGCGCGCATGTCGAGCATCCTGTAAGCAAGTGGTAAAAAAATCGTAAAGGCCAGTTGCAGCATTTAGCATGGGAGGAGCTTGTGGATGCAACCCAGTTGAAGGACTCTGCACGGTTCTGGAGGACCATCAACAGTCCTTGTTTCTCAGACCCGAATAAATCTGGGCTAAGTGCGAATATTCTCCCTGAACACTGGAGGCAGTATTTTCAAGGCCTGTATAACCATACCATAGATACACAGGAGGAATTGCAATCAACAGTTGGTTTAGCCAGTAGCGGACCGGTCTTTTTTTCTCTAGCAGAAGTAAGGGCTGGAATAGATGGCCTTACTAGACATAAGGCCCCAGGACCAGACGTGATTCCGCCCGACCTCTTTAAATGCAATCCAGAGGTATAGGCGCCTCTATTGACAAGGTTGCTAAATGCAGCAATTAGTTCCTCTATGCCAGGTTCATGGTCGTCTGCAATTATCGTGCCCATTTTTAAGAAAGGGGACAGGGACAATCCGCAATGTTACAGCCCAATATCTTTGATTGACGTAGCAGCAAAGGTTTTGGGTCGGGTAATTTTAAATAGGCTGATGGACTGGGCTGAATCCACTAATATAATCACTGACGTTCAATATGGGTTTTGCCCCGGTAAATCCACAGTAGCTCAATGTTTGAATCTTTACCTCATCACGGCCAAATATACATTAGCGAAGGAGGGGGGTCTTCTATCTAGCGTTTATGGACCTCACGGCGGCATTTGACCGCGTGAACCGGAGAAAACTGTGGTCACTGATGGCTAGCCAGGGTGTAGACATACCTATAATTAACATCCTGCAGTCTCTGCATCACAACACCTCCGCCGCGGTACGGTACACTCAGGAGGGGGGACATCACAAATAAATTTGTATGCTCCAGTGGGGTCAGGCAGGGGTGCATTCTGGCACCTTTCTTGTTTACGTTGTATATCAACGAGTTGGATGCCGCCCTGCGCGATATCAAGACAGACCTGCCGAGGAGAGGGGAAAGAGCAGTCCCTGTTCTGCTCTATGCAGACGACACAGTGTTACTAGCCCGTACCCCCCATGGGTTGCAGTTGCTAATCGATGGCTTTGTGAGGTTTATGGAGAGTCTGGATATGTCCCCAAACCTCTCAAAATCATGTTTGATGGAAATGGGAAATAAGAAAGGGAAATCATACAATCTCTCTATCGGGACACACATACTAGGTAAAGTCCCAGCATTTTCCTATTTAGGAATAACATTTGACGGCCGATTAAACTTTAAGCATCTACTCGACAATAAAGCCCTGTCCCTGATTAAATCTACAGGTGCAATTATGAATTATGGTCAAAGACTAGGATATTGGACTCCGGACGTGATTTTAAAATTGTATAATGCAATCTGCTGTGCCAAGGTCTTGTACGGAAGTGAGGTGTGGGGATTTGTAAAGCTTAACAATCTACAAAGGGAGGAAAACAAATACATGAGGCATTTGTTGAGGATACCGAGCAGTACCCCTGCATTTATTGCGCACGAAGAACTGTGGGGCGGGTATATCTTGGATACTATAGCAGTTAAACCCCTAGTATTCTGGTTAAAAATTTGGCTACGCGAAGAGCTTGGACTGACAAGGATGGTGGTCCAGGATTGTCTCACACTGGACCACACTATGAAAATCCCTTGGTTAAAATATGTGAGGGATGGTTTTCATAACTTGGGTCGCTCAGCCCTGTTCTCCGATATAGTCACTATAAGCCAGAAAGACAAGACGGACATCAAAATATTGTACTTAAAGCTCAGTCAGACACAACGGGAGACTACCGAATTAGAAAAGGAGTCTGTAAGAAATTATATTATAGTGAAGTCTACCCCGACTATAGCACCTTATCTAATCCTTTTGACCAGTCCTCATGAAAGGTTCTTAATAACTTGTTTAAGATTAAATTTTATAGACCAAATCCTGGGATCTCCGGGGGTTATATGAGAAATGTAGAAGAGAGAGGACCCTGTGGCTGCGACGACCTGTCTCCACACGATACCTCTCATTTTCTTTTCTTTTTATCTGGTCATATTATACTTACCCAAGGAGAAGGTTTTTAAAGACTTTACTCAGGAATACTGGTATTAAGCAGATTTGTGTTGCTTTGCTATTTTTAAAAATGTCCTCAGATGTCCTCACCCTCCATGGTGTTGTAAATTATTTAAGGATTGCATATAAATTAAGAACCTCGAGAGGGATTTGTAATAATCAGAATTGAGCGCGTCTGATCTTTAACAATTTTTATGGTGTTTTTAGAGTTTTTTTATTCTAAAATGTGTATGTAATGTCTTTTAACCTAGGATGTGGATTATAATGTTAGTGGAGATATCAATATAGGGAAGACATTTTGATATGTTTAACTCTTTTTTAACATTGTGAATGCTTTTATGATTTATCTTAAATCGAATAAAGAACTATAATAATACTGAGTAAAAAGAATAGAAAGTGTCTCGTGATTTCTGGGCTAACGTGCTTGCAGATCTTTTTAGTGAAGAGTATGTTCTTACTTAGGGTGCAGAATCTCATACTGCAAAGCATAAAAAAGAAAAAAATCTGCATAATATACTTTATTTTCAAGTTAACCATGACACAAATACTTCGCTTTGGAAATTGCGATACACAGATCGAGACTACCGATTATTATACCTAGCTTTTATGGTTTACTGGGCTGGCAAAAACGATATAAAAGTATATATGCGCCTCCTGCCTGCGTTTTTATCAATTGCTGTTCTGTGAACCAAAAGCTTTTTTCAGTCCTTGCCCGAGACAGAGCTGAGGGCTTTTTTTCTGCCTGGCTTTGCAGAGGCAGCAGCAGAAGGAGGAGGTGAAGGGCTGTGAGGAGTGGGGGCTGGTTCCTGGAAGAGCCAGCCTGGGGAGTTGGTCACATTCTTGGCTGGGATTCAATGAGTGAGGCAGACACCAACAAACAGGAGAGGGGAGAGGGGGAGAGACAGGGCTGGAGGGGCGGGGGAGGGTGGTGGTGGGTTGAAGGAGGAGCGAGGGAGGGGTGGGAGAGAGAGCAGACACAGCCTTTCAGTTCTAGCCAGCCAGGCACTCTGAACTGGAAAGTCAAGCTGCGAGGATGTGCCTGTCTGTGCAGCCCAGTGCTGCAGACTGAAGGAAACAACACCCCCCTCACCCCCAAAGGAGGACCCAGGCAGACTGAAAAGGGGGCAGGAAAAGGGCAGGCACCCCCACGGACTTAAACTTATTTTTTATTGGAATTGCACATTTGTATCTTACTCTGCTGTGCTTTAAAGCCCGCTCCTCGTTGGAAAAGTGTGAGGCTTGGCCGGACAGCACACCGAGCAGCCTTTTTTGAACAGGAAATGAGTACAAGACAGCAGTTTTCAGCCATCGGTCAAAGGATTCAAGGGAAAGAGCAGCTTTTACTGAAGTGTCCTTGACGGCTGGCACATGAGAAAAGCTGCCAGAATAGGAATAAACGAACAGAAGAGTGGTTACCAAAGAAGGGTGCGCTGTGTGTGGAAAAAAGGTAGTTCTAAATGAAGAATCGGAAATGTGCCCTAAGAAGAACTGAACGGATGGCACTGAAGCAAAAGAGGTGCAAGTGAAGAGAAAAAAAGTGGGCCAGGTAATCTTCTGGCTTTTCACGTTGCCGTTTGTAAAACGGACTGTGATGTCTGTCTGCTGTCACAGTTTACTTAGGGGAAGGGGACTCTGCAAACTGCTGAAGGCGTGAACTGGTGACATACGAGTTCCCTTTTCAAGATAGAATTGCCAAGAAGCCTCTGCATTCCCACCTTGGATTTTACCCTGGATTGCGGGTGTACTGCTTTTCCTCTGCTGGAAAGAGGAGGTAGTTTGGAAAAAACTATGTTTTCCGCTGTGCCAGATGGTAAAAGTCTACCTTTTTTCATCTTCTGAAAGTGGTACAGTGACGGATCAAGAGCTCTTCCTCACCCCCAACAAGAGGATCTACGTCTCTAAAGGAGGATACTTTCTTGCATGTTATAGGAAATTGTGACGGGGACATGTTTCCTGCAAGAAAAAAAATCACATTTTGGAACCGTGGAAGATGACTATTTTTTTCACTAGCGAAGAGTTAGACTGCAACACTTTGTTTTACTTCTTTGCAAAAGGGAACTTATGCTGTGATTCTACTTTTCACGAAACTAAGAACCAGAGCACTGTTTTTATAACGAAAACCTCAGTTTTGGAAAACTTTTGTTTTTTTTAAGTGTACAGGAGCACCAGCTTGCAAGGGGGCACATTAGATTTTTGGGAAACGACTCACCTTCGCTTTTATTGATTTTCAATTGGATTCAAAACCTTATTTGGGTACAAGACAGATTATTCTGGAGAAAATCGGGTGATGTCGATATTTTTGCATTGGGAAGTGCATCATTTGAGACATTTGGACAGTACTTCTATTTGGTCTTGAACGGCAGGCTCCTGTGAGAAGACTTGAGCCTAAGAGGACACAGTAAACGGGGACAAACAACTTTTTGCTTGAGTTGCTGAACTATTTGTTGTTGATCAGGACCCCCTGCGGCGGCTGTTGGCTTTTTGGGTGGGGGAACGCCTGTTTTTAGCCCATTTTTTCTGACATGGAGGCCGTGAGCCGAGTCAGCTTCCAGCCCCACCCGGGCCTGCAGAAGACCCTGGAACAGTTCCACCTCAGTTCCATGAGTTCCCTGGGGGGACCGGCCACCTTCTCCGCCCGCTGCTGGGCCCAGGACTTCTTCAAGAAGGAACCCGGGGGCAAAGAGCCGCCGGAACCCGAGCTGCCTCCGGGGCCCGGCGGAGGTGGTCTCGGGCAGCCGGGCGCGTGCCTTCTGCCCGTCCCCGGGCCCCTTTTCCTCCCTTCGGACCGCTCGACGGAGCGCTGCGAGACGGTGCTGGAAGGCGAGCCCATCTCCTGCTTCGCGGTGGGCGGCGAGAAGCGCCTGTGCCTGCCGCAGATCCTCAACTCGGTGCTGCGGGACTTTTCGCTTCAGCAGATCAACGCGGTGTGCGACCGGCTGCACGTCTACTGCTCGCGGTGCTCGGCCGAGCAGCTGGAGATCCTCAAGGTGCTGGGCATCCTGCCCTTCTCCGCTCCGTCCTGCGGCCTCATCACCCGCACGGACGCCGAGCGCCTCTGCGCTGCCCTTCTGGGTGGGGGCTGTTACCCGAGCCCCAGGTCCAAGCCGGGCCTGCTAGGCCCCGCCGGCGCGGCCCCGGGCCTCGAGTTGGAAGTGACCGAGCGCAGCTTCCGCGTGTACCACGAGTGTTTCGGGCGGGCGCGTGGACTGTTGGTGCCCGAGCTGTACCGGGCCCCCGGGGCCGCCTGTGTGCAGTGCCTGGACTGTCGGCTGCTCTTCCCACCGCAGCGCTTCGTTGCGCACTCGCACCAAGCCCAGGAGAACCGCACCTGCCACTGGGGCTTCGACTCGGCCAACTGGCGAGCCTATCTGCTGCTCTCCACCGAATACCGCGACTCGGCCGAGCGAGAGCGGCTGACCCGGCGACTCGAGGAGATAAAGGAGAAGTACGACTACGGCAGGAGGCACAAGAGGAGACCGCAGAGCAAGGTGAGCGGGATGCTTGTGGGAGGAGAAAATGGATTTAGATGGGACAGGTGGAGCACGTTAATATGATTTAAACTGAGTGTGATGGTTTTGAAGTGGCTTTTATCCATGCTACGGTTCATGCGTGGCATCTCAAGGTGTAACCGTTTTTGAACTGTAGAAAATGTTGCATTGTGGGACTTGTAGTTTCACTTTTCGCAGCGTGAAAAGTGGAGTTGGTTTTAAAAGCCGGGGCTGCCTGAATGAGGAAGTCACGTGTGTCATGGACCTCTTAGCAGCTATTGTCACCCCAGATGCCAGTCTCTGATTTATTTTGCTTGTGTTGAGTGGGAAGTATGTGATGGAGTCACATGATTATGTGGAATGGGTGGGTAGAATATTATTTTGTCCGTCTCTCGCTAGAGCATACGTGCACATTATATCGAGTCTTGAGAAGTGGTTATGGGGGGACACGGAGTGTGCAATCTATCTCCAGGTGGTTAATAACGTAACCTCTAATCGTCTGGGATTATAGAGCATGGGTAATGCCTTTTCTTTCGAGGGTAAATATTGGTAAACAAACAGGTACCTAATTCATGTAACAAGACAAAGCAGTATACCATGAAATATTTAATGTAACATAGGTAATAGACACTGACAACAAAACACCGCTTGCTAGAGTAGAAGTACACAACCACGCAGACTATTAAGGCCTGTAACATAAAACACATGTGTAACACGTTGTTTGTTTTTCAGTGGCAATCTGTGTTGTTTTTCTGTCTTTATTTTAGTTAAGTTTTGTGTGGTGGGCGGACGACCATGGTGCTTTTATTTGTGTATTTTTTGCAAAAACGTCACTCTACTTGGATTCATAATTTTTTTTTTAACCGTGAAACTGCTCACATCTCTAGCACGAAAAAGACTATTGGATTAAAATCTCTCCGTTATCAGTGTAGCAGCTGGGGCGTCTGTGCCTCTCCATCCCTTGTTTGGGTGACTTGTATTGTATACTGGGTATCGATTGAAACTGGAAGTCTGTTTTCATGGATCTGTCTGCAGGAAACAATAACCCTTCCCCCTTCTCACCGCAGCACAAAATAGAAAGGTCTGTCAATGGGTATGGGTTATTTTTTTACTGGCCAGTACCACGTGTCCCTATAGTAGTGCTGCACATCCCCACTTCATCGTGTATAATCTTTACATTAAAAATAAAAACACTATTTAGCTCAGATAATTTACTAGAAACAATTCTCACTTTAGAAATATATGGTGGAGGCGGGCTCTCGAAGTGAGCAGTTGGTGTAATTAAACTTCCCTTTGCATCAATGGATCACTCTGTCTAAAATACAAAGCAACGTCTGTATGGCCCCCTTCCCCCCCCCCCCCTTCAAAGTAAAATGAGACTGAAAGCAGTTCTCATTTGAGGAAATCCTGAACGCACACCCATACCTATGGAAAACAAGGGCCGACCCCCAACATTGGCATCAAAATGCACCACCTCTGCTTCCATCCTCGAGGAAGTGGTACCTAATCTACAAATAGGAAGAGGGATTTTCCACTCCCTCTAAAGGGTGAAACTATCCCCCATAACCCTATAGAAGAGCGGGGCATGTTCCCACAGAAAACAATATTGATTCATCAAAAAACTTTCGATTCCCTTTAAAAAGGGTCACTTTCCCCCGGAAGAATACACTCTTTTTCTCCCTATAATGGAAAACACGGAATTTCCCCAAACAGCATCATACATTCTTAACTCCCCTGTTAGAGAATTCAGTATCATGTCAGCCATGCACGTTACTAAAAGATCGAGCTCATTCCTACTGAAAAGCATGAGCTGCTCCCAACCAGAAACTATACACTCATTTCCCCTAGCAAAATGCGATGCCCTCTTTTCCATCCATCATAATCGCCAGTCTGCCCCCACCATATAGAAGTACACCTCCTTTCCCAGCAGCAAGCAGGGGCGCTCTATTTCTAGATCGTGAACGGGGGATCCATCGCCTTCCCCAGTCCAGTCTTATATAATGCGCCCTCAAGAAAGCAGGGCCATCTCCACATCCTCCATGATAATAGTCCATTTAAATTCAAGAGCTCACACTTGGAAGATAGGCGTGCCTGGAATGGAGCATAATGTGCCCTGTGTTCTCGAGATGCCCATGTAAAGAGCTGTGTGTGCTCAGCCCAGGACTGTCTGGCCTCCTGCTGCCAGGCTGGGCTCTCCCTGTGCATGTTTACATCACTGTGGCTGCCTGTCCGGCTCCGAGACAGCCCTTTAAATGCCACCCAGTGTTGAGTCTGCCTGGCCAGACCTCGGTGTAGGAGGGTTTATTTTAGACATGCGGCCTGTGCCAGCTACCTGCGCAGGCTGCCAGTGTGGGTACCGACTTTTTATCCTGGGCACAGCTTGCGGGGGGAGGCGGGCGCTGCTGACGTGGACATGTCCGAGTTGGGGAAGGGGCTGGCGAGTAAAACGTAACTTTTCAAAGCAGCTTCCACCATAAGAAACATGACCCAGCACACTGGCCAGCCCGATTTAACCCCTTCCAGTCTGCACCTTGCTGCTGTTATGCTTTGCTAATTTCCCTGGGAACATAAGTCTCTTTACTACCCGCGTCAACCCTCCCCCAAATCCCCTCACCCATCAGAAAGGAGACCGCTGCCTTTGTGGTATACAGTGCCCATTTATGCAAGTCTGACAATTCGAACGCGGCAACCTTTTATGCTAGACTTGGGGGATATCTTTTTCTGTTTTTGTCTCTTGTCTGAAAGTGTTTTAACTCCTCTGTAAAGCATCTTGGTTTATTATTCCGAGGGAATGAAAAAAGCTGCATTTAACTCCGTTCGTCTTGGGAGGCCAATTACCTCGGTTATTTTTTTATGTTCAGTGAATGGATTCCTTCCCAAGTTCCCCAGGAGTTTCTCGGAACGGTGTCAGAACCATTGTGGCGACGTTAGCCGTAATGAGGCCCATTATCTGCTCTAGTTGGAGGTGGATGTGTTTTTAATGGCTCGTCTCCCCCTTGCTAATCACCGGGCTGAAATGGCAGCCTTTGAATTGGCGAGGGGGAGGGGCGGTTGATGATCAAGTTTTTACGTGTGTTAAAAAAAGTGACGGGTTAGATAGATTTCGGTAAAGGGGGGGGGGGGGGAGGGGAGGGGGTAACAAGAGACCAGTTTACTGTGCACTGTGATCCCCCATCACCTTTTTAACCGATCAAATATAGAATTTCTATGCATTTTATGCTTCTCATTGCATGATTTTCTCATGATTTTGTTGGCCAATTCTGCAGACAGTTTTATAGTGATCGCCTTGTTTGTGTGACAAGGGCTTGTTGGTCTGGGTGTGGTGTTGTCTAGAGGAAGTGGTTGTGTCTGTGTCCCCCCCATACATTTTATGTCTGTGTGCGCATGTGGTCATGGTGTCTAGAAGTGACTCCATTGTCTGTTTATGGGTACAGCATGGGATGGCTGAGGCCGGTGCATGACGGTCTTCTCTTTGGGTTGCTTCACCTGTATGCCTCAAAGATCCAGTACCCATGCTAGAAATTCTGTCTAAATGTGGCCTGGGTTCTTGATTTTGAGGATGTGGGTGTAGTTGGATGTGATTGATGTCTGGTGGAATGTGTGGTCCCCAGTGGCTTTTGTCTGTTGATTTTAAATATGCATCTTGAAAGAGCTGCATTTGGCTCGTGTCTGTAGTGATAGCTTGGTCTCCGTTGCACTTTGAAGTATGCTTTGGCTGGTGGCTTAATTGTGGTGGCTATATGAAGGTAGCAGTAAGTAGCCCATGTGTCTTCTGGTTTCTCTTTGCAATTTGTTGAGTCAGAATGTTGACTGCAAGAGGCTTCAATGTGCTTCGACTTCCTGTGGATCTTGTATGCCTGTGTGATCTGTATAGTCGGTGTGTTTGCAGACAGGGTCTGTGCCTAGAGACAGCAATGGCAGCTACATCTCCTGGTTGCACTTACGTGCATGTTGGAGTGCTCGTGGGTATATTTGCTGGCCTGTGTTTCAGGACTTAGCATTTGTACTTTTAAGTGATCATGATGGAGTTTTGGTCTTTTGTGACAACCATCTCGAGCTAGGATTGCTGTTTTGTAGATGTGGTGGTGCGTCCTGGATCTGGGTGTAATGGCTGATAGTGTATGTCCCGCATGTTGCATTGCTGTCTCTGTGAGGTGGTTGTCTGCATGTGTTATGAGTCTGAGTCTATCCAGGCAGTGTCTACGGTCGTATCATTCTTTGCTAGAAGGGATCAGGCTGGCATTGATTACCAAAAACCCTCAGTGTTGAACAACTTCTTTTCACTAACGTTGCTTTCTTTTTATACTCCGTTGGACTGTGCTTTGGGTGGGTCTCCAAGACATTATCTTTTATCAGCATCCACAGTGACTGGAAATCATTGCACATCTTACTTTATATTTCCAGTATTGCTTCAGCTCATTGTTTTGAATCTGTAGCTGAAGTCTCTCTAAGAACATGCCCATTGTATTTTTCGTGTTACCTTTGCTTTCTTCTGCAGGTACCAATGGTTAGCCAGACACGGTACTTCCCTGATAGACTCCAGGCTGGGTGCTTTGTATGGGTCCTGTTGGTTAGGAGCAGAAAAAGAGTGATAGTCTCACAAGAACTCATGGCCTCTATAATGCAAAAGAACAAGTTATTTTCCCTCGCAGCTCATTCTGTGTACATAATTTCCACCATAGGGTATAAATTATTCAGGTGGAGTTACCGGATGAGGCATTATCAATACAATGGCTCCATTAGTCATTTTTAGAGAAAATATCCTCTAGTCGGTTTAGTGAAAAAAAAAAAAAAAAGAATGTGAAAGGATTCAAGTGATTTACGCATGAGGATGGGGAATATACATTTGCATTGATGGCATGGGCATTCTTCAATGCGGAAACTGAAAGCCATGTTTTATATCGCCATTCTTTTTTTTTTTTTGTCTATCAGATTCAGAGCTGTGTCTGCTGTTTCAGTCTACCGTGGGGACGTCATTAGGAGATTTACTAAGATTAGACATTTTTTTTATGCAGACTTGGTAAATCTTGTATAAGCGCAATGTCTACTTGTGTAACTCCTTGTCTATATTTCTAACAAACATGCAATGGAGAAAGATGCCTTTTGGCGAGAGCTGAAAGGGTGGTACAGCAGATCTTAGTGTGTATGAACTTTTGTTCGTCCTGCTATGGCATGACCTCATCAACAGCCAATCAGAAAGCAGAAGAGCTGGAGCAGATGTCAGCTGCCAGTAGATTTGGAAGTCCTGCTTGGCATTTGGTACAACTGTGGAATTTGTATCCACATACCTTCAGAACACCGCTGCTGAGTTGCATCCAGATTACATTCTATTTGTGGTTTTAAGAGGGATTCCCAAAAATATAGTGTCCTGAAATGATATTGTACCATTGTTTACTAAACATACGTATACATACTAGGTATTTCACAGAAGGAAGCACCATTGCACGTTGGGGCTTAGTTCCACCATCAGATACATGGGTATTTCCGTCCCTTTAGGCATCCATGAATGTACAGAGAGGCATGGCAAGTTGGCAAGATTTAGGTATAAAGATTTATCTCCATTTTGTGTGTCTTCTCAACTTGAAAAGGATCACAGTGGCAGGAAAAAAGAAATCAAGTTGCCCTCTGCTGCTAGCATTTGGGGGGCTGTCAGTCTCGGGCACAAGGAGTAGTTCACAACGATGACTGAGGTCTCCCTATCCGGTGTAGCCAAGGATGTAGTGAAAGTTGGCAGATGTGAGATGTGCTGTCTTTACTCCGTGGTGCAGAGTGCCCCAAGGCCAGTGAAGATATTACGGTGCAATACATTGATATGTTTCAGTGCCTGTGCAGTAAATTCATTTTATTACTGCATACCCTTTAGTTGGGAGCATCTGGCCTTGCTTGTAGACTCCCTAAATATATATAGGCCTGCTAAGCGTGAGAGACATCGGTTTATTTA
Source organism: Triturus cristatus (assembly GCF_964204655.1). NCBI lineage: Eukaryota > Metazoa > Chordata > Amphibia > Caudata > Salamandridae > Triturus > Triturus cristatus. The sequence continues at coordinate 878,974,223 of NC_140580.1, read as the reverse complement.
CTAATGGAAATGGCAAACAGATGGCATGGATGAAAGCTTGCTTGGGGCATCAGGCCTCTGTTGCGATGGCAGAAATAACTGGAGAGTGCCGAAAATGGGGTCTGTCCTTCTGTGTCCTCTATGGTGCTTGAGATTTTTTTAAATGAAGTTGCACGCAAACAAAAGCTCTAGCCCTATAGGTCATTGCATACTGAATAAAACCAAAGTGTTGAGCATATTCTCCACACCCTCCGCTTGTAGTCCTATCTCCATGTTTGCTGTACGATTCCAAACTGTTACGCCCTGATAAAACACAAGTGGGCATTGGTAGTTTTAACTACAATTATTTTGTGTTTAAGGTTTAGATGGGTTTCAGGGTCGTGCAGGGTGGATCATCTTGATGTTTTATAATTTTTTGATCCTGTTCAGTATACTCGGTATAAGATACGACACGATTTGCTTAACATCTATTATTATTCTCTTTTTTAGCCATTATTTAGATACAAAGGTAGTTGTTCAAGTAGCCGATTGTGCAGTGGCAGCTGGCATTTATTTAGAGTGGTAGGGCGGGCAAAATACAGATGATCTTAAAATAAATGCCAATTACCTTTCTGAATTGCCTCACGACGTCCTTCTCCCCTGGGTGTCTTCTCTCCTCGAAGCTCTGGACCAAGCAAACTGTACTACCCAATTCTGGCGCTGCTTTCATGCTGTTAAACAGTACGAGAGAAGCGACAGCATTGGAGGGAGCGTCCTCTCTCAGCGCTCGGAAGAGCGCTTGAGACCTGTGCTTTCTCTAACCCAGCTGTCGAAGACAGCTAGGTTAGAGAAGCGTCAAATGCTCATGTCTGGCAAGACAGCTGGCCAAAGAGACATGCACACTTTAAACATAAGTGCACACTTTACTCCCTGCTGCGTCCTGACACTCGATTCAGGGCAGGTTGCCGAAAAATAAAATGGTAATAAATAAACTTTATTGCCTATTTATTTTTCAGCTGCTCTGGGGCATTTTTTTTTAGCGGGGCAATGCCCCTTCGCTCTCATGGGGGAGCCGAGCTGCTCTTACACTTGACTCACTTTTTGCACCTGGTCTGCTGGTTTCTCTTGTTAGAATAGGTCATTGCTCAGACTCTTTTTTTGGAGGGAGGGGGACAAGGGGGTTGCTTCCTCAACCTCACTAGCCGTGCTGGGCTGGTGTAATGTCTGAGCTGGCGCATTGAGTAAGGCCATTGATGCAGCAGACAGGATATTGAGTGTGAGGAAGTCTGGGTTAAGTATAACAGGCCTTGCCGCCTGGCACAGACCACTGACGTCTTGTGCTCAATTATGGCTGCTGCAGGCCTGGAGCCCAGCTAATGAACAGTGTGCGCGCAGGGGTGCTCTATCCAAGGGGATGTGGGGGGCCGGCCAGATTATGGTCCCCAGAGGGTGCTTGAACTTTAGGTGGCACCAGAGTGGTAATAGCGTGTTTTTTTCTTCGAAAGGATTGCACAAGTGAAAAGTAGTTTCTCCACAGAGAGAATTATGCAAGTTTCAACTGAAGTGTCTTTCGAGGGAGCTCTCCGCAAGTTCCGTTGCAGAGGTTAACTATTGCAGTTGTCGCCTCAGAAAGAACATAACCATATGTTTTTTCTATCATACCAGGAGGGCCCACATTTCTTTTTTTTTTCTCGGTTCCACATTCCTTGTGGAACACCTCAGACCATTACACTCCGGGGCCGTACGCCCACGTGCACCTCATTAGTGGCAAATGGAGGCAGTGACTAGGTCAAACCAAGTAATTGTAAAACCCACCGTGTTTCAGTTGGAAAAAAACGTGTTGTGTTTTGCGCAGCACTTTTACACAGATATAAAGAACAGTAGGCCTCAGTTGGTGGTAAAGTATTGACAGCAGAACTGTGAACTTGCCCAAAGAACTATCCTTCCTCTTCCTATTGGTTAAAAAAAGATGAAGGGCCCTCCTTTTCCTGCTCTGACATTGACCCAAGTGATGTCTTTCTCTTGCAGAACTCGTGCAGTTTGGGATTACTGGCCAAATTGTAATGAGGGTCTTGGTTTTTAATAATAGTTGTTGCTATTGCCAACCTGGATAGTCCTCTTTCATTGGACCACTACCAATAGGTATCGCCTTTGGTGGGTGTTAGCTGCCATTTTAGATTTCTCAGTGCTTGTTGCTGAACAGTATCAGCAAAAACACACAAAAAAGCATATTGCCGATGCTGAACAACATCAAACAATAAAAAAGTGCAATGATGCATGTGCACGCATGCATCATCAGGCATGTAAATTTATATGTTAAGGCAGATAGTGGAACTCCAGCATGATGATATATACATATATATGTCTGCATGTGTTACCAGTCATGCGTGCACACATGTCATGATGCAGCAGCCATTCAAAAAACAAGAAATACTATTACAAAAAGCTGGCTTAAATTATAATTAATAAAAAAAGACGTTCAAAAATGCCTTCCAGAAAAGAACTGCCAGTAAAAATATTACAGCTACCAGGCTCTCCTAAAAAGTAGAATAAACAAATAAGAAAGAGCAGGGGGTGAGGGAGGCAGCTATACATTGGTGACGAGTGGCAGTGGCAAGAAGGGAGTGTCGAGCATACAACATAAGTTGGGGGTGTTGTTAAAAAAGCATGGTGTGAGGAGGATGGGGAAATTATGAGCTGGCGTTGGGAGATCTACAGAGTCTGGGGCTTGGGTATTAGGGGGAGACAGTGCACGGGGGAAGGGGAGAGAGAGCAGGAAAACAAAGGCAACCATGTGGAGTGCTAAAAGAAAAAGTAGTGCTCTGTATGTTAGCAGTGGCGGAATACAAGTCATCCAGTCTAAAAGTGGTAAAGAAGTTATGAACCATGGGAGGGACAAAAACGATAAGAGGAAGGAAAGACAATATAAGAAGCAACAAAATGAGATAGATAACAAAGCGAGCCAGTGATGAGCTGTGGGCTGAACCAATGAGCACTATAAATAGGGCTACCGGTTTCATGGTATTTATTTTTTTAACATTTCTGTCTGTATTTATCCATATTTATTTCTAGGCCATCTTATTGGTATTAATCCATATTTATTTTGTGTTTTGTGAACAGATTATTTAATAACTCGTATATTTCCCCATTTATTTAACAGATAAACTTGGATTCATACTTTGATGGTTGTCAGGTTTTATCACATTACGCAGCCAAAAACAATAAACCCACTGTAAAAATTTGCATAATGGCACAAATACATATTCAGGTATGCACTAATTTATTTAATTGAGCCTTATGTACAGCTATTGGCCTGAAAGTCATTAATCTCAGCATGGAGAGTCACTGAAAAAAGTCAAATTATATGTATTTTTCCGCTCTTAAAAATAAATACAGACAGGAAACACAATGTTTTCTACCTGTATTTATCTGTAAAAATGAAAACCGGGAAGTCCTAACTATAAATGATAAATATTGATGCTGCACTCAACTGGTGTTTTGAGAGGTGAGACCTAAAAATGGTCCACATTTTCTGGCCTACGGTTGTCTGATCAAGATAGCTGGTCAGTGTGGTGGTATGTTTTGGATCTCAGATTCACTCCTGTTTCATAAATTACTGGTAGAGTGTATTATCTGTTTTGGATTTGTGTATAAAATACAGTAATGCATAAAATATTTTTGGATAGGGGACTTACCATCCACAAATTAGAAAAAGAGATCAGAAAGACTGACTTTGTCAGGGTTAAGTTCCTCCAAACCATTCCATGGTGTTTCCCATTTTATATCTTCTGGCATTTGATCAAAAACACCTCTGTGCTGTTTGACTCCTATTTTCTTTTTTGCTTCCATTCACGTCTTTACGTTTCTTAGCCTGGGGCTGTTTAGCGCCACTCCTTGTTTCTTCTCCTTACACCCAAACAAAAGAGTATGGATGACTAAAGGAACTTGAATTTCAAGCTGAAACCGCAAAGCTCTGAGTGATTGATTTTAATATTAAACAGGTGTGTGTATGCCAACCCATTCATGCCTGTTCATGATCGCCTTTTTCTTTTTTTTAAAAATGTCATTCTTTACTTAAAGGCGCAGCACATTTCAATCTCCTCCATCGTCCAGCAGGAGTGCTTGATATGCTCGCTGTGAAGAGTAGAGGCAGGACAGAAGCTTGAGTTTTGTTCTTATTTAGGTTTTTTATGGCTATAAGTCATGCTTTCTAGTGCTGTGAAGGAAGAGATAAGATTGTAAAAGTTTCAGGCGCAACCCAACAAGAGAGACCCATCTAAGAATTGTTTTTTATAACATTCAGTAGGGTTACTTTGATTAGAGTTCAAACTATGTACCTGCTGTATATAGTCTCCTAATAGACCAGAGACCTATCCACAATTACATTTGTCTCTTTAACAAATGTAGATCCACGCTGGCAGCAAAGGCTTCTGTCCTGAGGCATTAGAATGATTATCAGTGGGATACTTCCAGCAGTTTTGGCGAGGGCTAGGTTTGTGCATTGAACTTCAAAGCCCCACAACCAAACAATGTTACTTTCTGTTGGGAGAACCACACCATCTTTGGATTGTCATTTCAAGTTTATCGTATTTTTAAATCTTTTGCCATTAGCAGCAGGCAGGCAGCCCAGCCTGTGCAGGTTGGTAGAGGAAATTGAAAGCACGGTGAGAAAAGTTCACCCTATGCCCCTGCCATGTGCCATTGTATAGCACATGCTTTTGGGGATTGTATAGAAATGCGGAGACCCATAACAACTATGCCTCCCGGTGGTCTTCGAGATAGGGGTTCTGAATTGATGCACAGTGGCAATGGGTGTTCAAGTTTCTGGAGCCCCAAATAGATTGAAAGGCACTGGGAAATCTTCAGTATTATGGCATGGAGAGTTTTCTCTCTGAGCAAATATTTTGCAGAATTCAACTGGTTTGAATATTCTTCGCCATTCAGTTCCTTAAACTACACAGTGATCGCTATGGACTTGCCCAGGATTTGAGCAGCAAGCAACTCTTTGCACAGTTTCAGGTTAAAAACAGCACACTTCTCAAAAATGTACAACATTTTTAAAATTCCACATCAGTCCGACATGCCTTTTATCAGAGCTGAGGTTCCTTCTTGAGATGTTTTTTTATGTCAGGTGACCTTTCTAAAGAGCAACGTTTGCTAATGGTGTGGCCTATTATTAGCTCTAAGGGTGTATGGCATTCTTTTACTGTGCTGAGCTTCTGGTGAATTTGTCTGTGCTCATGCCTCCCTGAGGTAGTATGCCCACCAGGGTCTGCTTGTGTGTATATCTCACTGTGCATGTGCCCATATCCCTCTATCTCCATGTGCCACTCTATATGTAAGTGTCTTCACAATTCAGTGTTGGTCTCTCAATGTTGCAGTGAAGGGATCTTTGTGTTGTCTTGCTTCCAGTACTTGTGTCTCTTGGTTTCAATTCCCATCTTTCTTGTCTATGCCTGTGTGTCTGACAGGTAGATAGGATGGAAAAGTCAGTCGCATGTCAGGCTAGTAGCTGAGCTGTGACTGGCTCTAAGATTAGCTTTGCGCAGTGGTGGTATTGTAGCCAATTAGGCCTGCTCTATCAGTCTTTTAGAGTTTGATTTGAAAACTCTGTAGTTCTCTAAAGCTCAGGACACTTCATTGAGGTCTGCGGTCGTGGAGCGATAGTCAAACCTTTTGATTTAGGAAGCCAAAACTGCTGTGAATGTGCATAGTAGATATTGGCCACATGGCGCTGTTGACATTTTATCCCAAATATGTATCATATATGGGGCCTTGTTTCATTGTGTCCACCACCTTCCAAAAAACACTATGAATTATCATTCTTTAGTGTATCATTTTTTATAGGGTGACCAGGCGTGCCAGATGTGCTAGGACTTTCTTGGTTTTTCACTTGTCTGGCAAATTTCAGCATATTTAGTCTTGGTTTTCAGAGTGGGTCAACTGAGCTCATGTGTTCCAGCGGAAGGTTAGTTAGCAGGCTAACCTAATGCAGATAATGGTGTTTCTAAAAGTTTTTTTTAAATTATTATTTCCCATAGTTCATCTGTATTTTCTATGTTGGTGAGCACTGTCAATTAAGTCGTTCTGTGCCCCACTGTTAATGCAGAATTGTAGTCCTACGTCTGTGTTTATGGAATGTCCCGTTTTTTTGGTGTTTAAAATATGGCCATCCTACTTCTTTGTGACTAATTTAGGTGTTAAAGGCCTCCTATCGCCCAGGTTATACATCTACCCTTAGTTTCAGTTCTCTTGATAGAAGAGAAAATTTGTAGTTTGTAGAGAAGTTCTTCGAGGAAAGAACAGACTCTTTGTCTAGAGTTCATGTCCATATTTTCCTTTGTTATTACTGAAATCAGATCACTGGAGCTGGCTCTTGGTTGCTTCTCTGCTCTTTTGGGTGTAGTATTTTATCTTTTTTTCCCCTCATCTCCTTCTGCGACCGCTCTGCAGCAGTGCATCCTGGGATTTCCCTTTTGCTGAATGGGCTGTCTGTTTGTGGGGGAGGAAGTATGTTCCCTGTAGGATTATGAGGGTGGGGGAGGGGATGTCCTGTTTCATATGCAAAAGAACAGTGAGCCAAAAAAGAGGGCATGGAGGAAAGGAGACAGTCAGGAAAACCAGCCATGCGAGATTAGGAGAAAAGGGAGAGACGGTAGTGTAAAGATACACTTGCAGTAAATGAGTGGGGGCAGGCAGTGCAAAACAGTGCTGGGGGAGGTAATAGCTGATTCATATGGTGGTATACAGAAGTGACAACTTGGAGAACTGAGGCAGAGTAAGAGATGGCATCCGATAACAGAGACAGTAAAACCTAAAACTAAGTAAGGTTCAAGTGGAGGGGTAGGCATGTGGTGAAAGAGGCAAGAATCAGTGATGTGGAGATGGGAAGAGTGGAGAAATTAGATAGTCGATGAAGAAATGCTTGGAGAAAGTGATGGTTGAGGGATTAACAGGCTAGAGAAGAGTGATAAAGAAATAAAAATGGTGAAGAGGAGGCCAGTCGAGCAGGGAAAGATGAATATTGTGGGCAGAAGGAAAGAGAGGGGTGTTTAGCATGAAAGGAGAGATTCCTTTCCCAAAAATAGGCCTCTGGTTAGTCAGCTGAACAGGTGCTTGCAGATTTTTTGTGTTAGTATTTATCCTTTAAACGTTGGAGGTGCTCTCTGAAGAGAATGGCTGTCACTCCTCCACTTCCGTGACAGACCCACCACACCAAGCACCCTTTCGATCACCTATTCAGTGGACATTAAATCCAGCGTGTTAATAGATCTGGAATGATAAAGGGTGCTAGTGGAAAATCGGCACGCAGGTCCATGCAGTTATTTCAGTGGATTTAGCTAGGGCTCCCCTGTTCTTGCACATCTAAGGCAAACAGATGAAAGCATCTTATTAGCCAATTGTGGCTCAGATCTTATTTGCGATCAGATTCAAAATGTAGCATGGAGGAAGGGTAAAAGAGGTGGCATTGGCTACTTTTCATGTATTTGTATAATCCGACCAACACTTGTGTTTTGGTTAAGTGGGCAGAGCAACTTTATACCAATAGTTTATTAATCTTTTTTGCGCTTTGCATCCTTTAAAAGAAAAGAAAGTATACATAAAGTAGTGCCAACCGTGGATTTTCCAGGTTTGTTTTTGATGCAGACACTAGGAATCCATCTAAATTCGTGATCCACTCAATGTTCTCTGTGCTAATGTAACATCTGATAGAAAAGTGTGGACATCAGAAGAAGGGTGGTTGAGGGCCTACTGCTGCCCCACACTTCTCCTTCAAACATTCAAATCTGTCCGCAGTCGCTTCAGATAGGTTCAGCACTACGACGCCATAGTAATGCCAGTTGCACGCTTTACAAATGCTATGCACATGACTGGCATCCTAATCTTTGGACATCAGTTGGGCTTTGAGCAGTGACATGCCTGTCACTGATATTGTTGAAAATGCTGTGCAGCATGGGAAGTTTCTCATTTGTGGGCAATTTACCTACAGCAGTCTCCAAACTAGGGAGGTGTGTTTTGTCCCAACTCTTCTTTCCATAACTACAGAGTGAGCTGAATGATATGCAAATGAGATAAATTAAGCGAGAGGTTTTTAATTAGCAGTTTAAGTTCATGTGTGAAATGCCTTTGCCTTAATTACTTGACAGTTTTGTTGTTAATTTGTGAAATCTTTTTTTTTTCTCCTGCAGAACGATCAAAACTGTGATTTTGTTCCTTTCTGGGTTGAGAGATGGTGTTTTTTAGTAGTCTAACCGGGTTTTACAAACCCTTTCTGCCTTTCTTCTCCATCTCAGTTAGTGCAGCGCTTTTCAAGGAGTGGGCGGGTGGCAAGTGGTAGCATTTTATGAAACTGTAGGCGATTTTCCCTTTTGGTACTGGATTTTGTTGGATCTGAAAGGTAACAAACATGCTTTCCGAAATAGGAATTGTGTTGTTTTAAGAAAAGCAGCAGACATTTTAACGAAATATGTCTACCCTGCTCCTTATAGGGGTAACACTTTTTTGTATTTTGTATATATATATATATTTTTTTTTTGCAAAAGAGTGACAGCTGGAGACTTTTTTTGATAGCTTTTGTTGCATTGGAAATATTGCACACATCGTGCAGATCAGCAAGTTTTACGTGTTCATAAGAATGCTTGGAAATATTTTAAATCTCCTAGCAGGTAAAACAGTTGGTGGGTTAATGTGCCTGCAGCGGAAAGCTGAGTGCAAGCCATCAGTCCCGGATTTGAGCCCGGGCACAGCCAAAGACTGCCTTCAACTTAAGCTCCGTGAAATAAATGTAATTGAGTAGGAAATAAGGCCTAGTTTGAGCTCCTAGAGACAGTTCAGTGTGTGCTGCTGTTTATAAGAAGTTAACCACCCTCTGCTTTGTCGTCACCAGTGCAGACCCTATGGATTGTATGACTTTACAACGCATTCCGTTGTAACGCATGCCTTTACCACGCATGCATTACAACCCGAATGCCATCACCACGCATATCCTTTACCACTAAAATGCCTTTAACACGCAAACTTTTACAATGATTTTTGTTGTTAAATTATGCATGTTAATGGCATTTTCTTGTTAAAGGAGATCACACTAAAAATCTACCCTTTAAATTTACCCCTGCGCGACACCACCCCCTCATTCTCCCTTACCTCTCCTCGATCTTCCTTGGTGAAGCTCCACATCATGAAGAGGAAGCGGAAGTGTCCTTCTGTTTCCTCTAATGACGCCGATTGCCTCCACATCTCTTTCTTTAAATGGCGGAAACAGGTGCAGTTTTTTTATATTTTATTTTGGGGGGTGCCCCCCCAAGCCCTCTTTTTTAAGCCCACGCTTTTTTTTAGGGGGGGAGACCCCCCAACCCCCCCCCCCTTTTTTTTCTTTTAACTTTAGCACACATGCCTTTACTACGAATTTCGTAGTAAAGGTATGCGTGGTAAAGGCTTTTCGTTGTAACCACGCATGCGTTGTAATGCATGCGTGGTGATGGTTATGCGTGGAAACGGCCGCGTTGTAATGGCAGTTTCCCGTCCCTATGTAATGTCACTGGAATGTTCTCCTTGGCTTCCCTGTGCATCGAGGTACAGTTTTTATAAGGTTGAAGCTGTTTAGAAACTGATTTTAAGGGTTATTTACTCAGTAAATCCCCAGTGCCAGGTACGAAGGTGCGGGTTCCTGTCCCACAAATGTGTCCCACCGCCGCCAGGAGAGTTTACAAATCGTCGGCGCTACTCACCGCTTCAGACTTCAGCAACCCGAGAGGCGCTTGAACCTCCAGGGCTCCCTGTAGCAGTGAGATCTTTGGGTAGTACGTGTGCGCGGCTGCTCGGTGACTTCCAGGCCTCTTCGGATCAGTTTACCGGTCAAACGTGGCCTTCCGAACCCGCTTACTGCAGGGGCAAAAGAGGAGAGGCCCATGGTGGAACTTTCCAGGCCACTGCTACAGCCGCAGAGGGTATGTTCTAGGGTTGGCGCCACTGAAAACACTACCTTCATGTGAGTAATCTAAGGGTTTTAGTGGATAAGCCACCTTAGGGGGTAGGAGGGCTCCTTTCAGCGTGTTCGAGGGTACACACATCGTTAAAGTGTATGTGGGAAACATTAGCGGGTACACACTGGCACTTCGTGTATTTTTATTTATCTTCCTGCCTCAGTAGCTGTGACAGTGGGGGATTTTAGGAGCAGGGCTGCTAGCGAACCGATGCATCGCTGGCCCCGACAGCCGACTGGAACCTGCCAGAGAAGTCTAAGATGCCATGTGGATGAAGACTCCTAGAGCAATGAATCACAACCAAACAAGCAGGCGCCCTGCTGGCTCGGGAGCCAGATCTGCCCTAGGGGAACCTCCTCACTGTGGCCCAGTACTTCAAAGAAGCAAGCTAAGACAAAACAGAACTACAAGAAATAGCTGTGCGTCTAGTTTACACCGGCTCACAACACGTCCCTCTGTTTCCTTGCTGACATGTTGCTTTGTGTTCTCTCTTCGCCTTGCGTGTGAAGATCCGTCCTGGTTTAAATGTAAACCCGAGTCTGTGGCCTCCTTTATTGGGAGAAGATGCGCAGTTGAAGTATTTTCAGTGAACACAGACTAGAGTACGGTGGCTGATGATGGGGTCTGCGAGGGGGCGTATGAACACAACAGGAAGCTGCTGATCACAGTAGGACTTGTTGGGTCAATGAGACAATCTCCACCACAGGCAGTAGGGCCAAATATTCGCGACCTGCACACAGAAGGAATTATTCACTGATTAGGTTCTAGGTACCCTTGGAGGCAGTGGATGCCGGCACGGCTGTTGGCTTGGGTGTGAGAAAGCGTTGGGGCTAAGTTGATAGAACTGCACAGTTAGTGATATCTATGTAAGAGATTATGTGATTGAGTAGAAGTAAGTGTAATAGGTTCCCTGATATTCTTTTGGAGTCCCCATGTTCCACATGTTTGTGGTTTATATTGGTGTTGCTAAAGAAGTGCAGAAAACTCTTGACGCTAAATATTCTGAATGTCACCGAGCTGGTTGGTTGGTTGGTGGTGTTGGGATACTAAGGAATTTCTGTGAAAATATACGTGTATATTTTTGATTTGCACGTTTAAGTAAACATTCAGGGATAGTTCAAATGCATGTCTTACAGTCGCCCGAGTCAACAGGAATGTCACTGAGAGGCGGTGGCAAGCCTAAAGGCAGCTTCTGGTTGCTTCTTTTTACTTACTTGGTACCCTACCAAAGAATAAGGAAAGAACAGCCTGTGTCCATTTTTTTCTTCTGAATCTCTTAATTCCCGGAAGCGGTGGCTCTTGCAGTTTCCAGGCTTTTGCCACTTTTGGTTGAGATTTAGAGCACTGCATGGTTACATATGCTAATTATAGCCTGCTGTGAGATAACCAAAGCACAGATGCTGGTCGATTTCAGACACTTCCCTCTTGTGATTTTTCTCTTGCGTGGCAGGATAGTTCCTTTTCTAGGGATGTTGAGTCCCTTGTGGCTCTTTGCCACCTCGGTGTTAGTGACTGGCAAGTAGACCCTTTTCCTTCCCGGCTCCAGGTGATTGATTCCTAGATAGCACATTTGTTCTCAGATATTATTCATGGTTTGTATGCATTTTCCCTACAGGGCTTGATTACTGCCAGCTGGGCCCTTTCTCATCCGGAGCATTGACTGTCTGGTGGTCTGTTTGGGGTGGTTTTCACTCTGTCGTGGGTCATTTGCCTTTGAGGGTATGGCGTCAGGTGTTGACTGCCTGGTGGACCATGTTACCGATGAGCATCCGTTACCTCTTGGGCCCTTTTCTCTCTTGAGCATCTACTGCCTGATGGGTCCCCAACTTCCCCAAAATCGACTGCCTGATGGACCCCCAACCTTCCAAAAGATCAACTACCTGATGGACTCTTTCTCCCATGAGCATTGGCTGGCTGGTAAATGCTTTCGGCTCTCAGTAATAACTGCCCAGTAGGTGCTTATTCTTCTGAGAATTGCCTACGGGGTCTCTTTCCCTTTTAAGTTTTTACTGCCTGGTAGTCCCTTTCCCTTCTGAGTGTTGATTTGTCAGTCTTTTCCCTCCTCAGGGGTGACTGACTGGTAGGTCGTTTTCTTTCTGAGCATTGTAACCCTGGTAGGTTCTTTTCTTTTTGAGCATTGACTTTTTGGCTTGCCCTTACACTTCTGAGTGTTGACTGCATGGTGGGCCCTGTTCCTTCTGAGCATTGGCTTCTGGGTCGACCCTTTTTCCTGACCAGCAGGCCATTTGAAAGACATTACTTTGTGAGCCAATATTTAGAGCTCACTTTTTAGCTCTCATTGAAGCTTTAGTGTTGTACCTCTGCGTTCTATGTAAACAGGCTGTATGTTGGAAGGTGTACGAACGCAGGCAAGGCTTGAACTTTGTAGGCCAAGCACTTGTCGTTGTTGGTTCCTTGTAGAACCCTAGTTTTACGAAGCTGTTCATCAATCACACAGCCTGTCTGGACCATCTGAAAGGCAGCCCCATCCTGGTTTCATGGGGAGAGCCCCTTGTGCTCCCCTCACCCACAAGCAGATGGCTTTTCAACTGCTAGACAGGGAGACCACTGTCCTTAGTTCCTCCGGCCCTCACCACTCCACATGCTCGTTAAATGGAATGATTCAAGGCAGGCTTAGGAGTGTGCCAGTCAAACAGCTGTTGTAGAAGTCAGAATTTGCCTTTGTTACAAGAGGAGTGACCATTGAAAATAATTTTCAAATACAGTCGAATTTTTTTTTTTTTGTACATTTCTCATAACCCTTAAAACCAAAATATGGAGAATACAAACTTGATAGTGTATTCATACTGAGGGTCTGCAAAAATAACTTCTTGGGGTTCGATGTGGCTGGCGTGAGTTGGTGTCCAGCTTTTTTAGCACAAATATCAGCATATCTGGCTATGTTAGATAAAGGGAAGAGAAACAGCAGGCTGCCTCTTCCAGGCACTCTTGTCACCCTAATGAGGATCACCCATAGCATACTGAAAATATCTGTAAATAGATCAATGTTGTGCCCAACTGGAGGCAAAACAGATCTATACGGTGGAACTGGTCTAAGAGGGTCTCTTGGGCCATCGTGCGAGTCATGACCTGTAATGACCACAATCACACTGGATAGGTCTTCTTTGGCAAATTCAATGTAACACTTTTAAGTTTGCAGGGCCATAACCCCATACCTCTGAACAATGAATGACAGACTGTAAAATTGATGGAAGCTTCGATTAGGATGTCTGCTTCGAAAGTGGAGAGTCCTGTCTGGGCATGGACTTAACATGCCATTTAGGTCTGGCCTGTCTGCCTTGGTCTGGGGAGCAGGGTTTTTGGGCATGCACATGTGATGTTTTGGTATGTAGTCTGCATGAGCACGGTCTAGATCTAACCTATGGGGTCTGTTTGCATTCAGATCCAGAGTGTGCACATCTAAAGCATGGTCTTCAAATGCTTTTACTTCAATAGTGGTTGTTTGTATTTACTAATTGTTGTATTAATAAGTTTAGAATAGTATCTTTCTTATTACAATATTTTTTTCTGTACCTCTTTAAGTGTGGGCCCTATTTTATGTTAACACAAAACAATGGTATTGTTGCAGGCTGCATTACCCTAGGTAAAACCAAGGAGTGTTGGTTTTGTAGGTCGTCTCAGACGTCCCCTGCCTTTTGGAAGGTATAGCTGGCTGAATAATTTAATAAGTGCCTGCACTGAAGTCTGTAGACGCATACATTAGAAATGCTTCGCTCAGCAGCCTACCAGTCTGGTTGCTTGGCAGGTTTGGCCGCATGCGCACTTTGAATTGGTATCCCATCATGCATCTTGATTGCGAGGTGCAGCTTAGAAGTGTTGAGCCACACAGTACATGGAGTAGAATTCTGGCCTTTTTATGGTAGAGTAGTGCTTCAGTATTAGTGGGAAATTCTGAATCTATCTTGTGAACAATTATCCCTTGTACATCAATCTTTTGGAGTGGTTGTCTCACTACTGATGAATTTAGTTTTTCCTAAATAAAAGGTTTTTAGTGCAAGGTAGAAACTTCACCATGTTGGTGGCAATGGTTTAATTCCTTACATAGCATTAAAAAGACTAAGAGTGGATGTTTTTGAAATGATGAACTTGAACTCAATTTGGAATGCCTTGTGTATATATAGCCAGTGATAATCGAGCAAATGCACTTTGCCCAAACTGAAGCTTAAGCAGTACTTCAGGCGTATAGAGCGCGTTCCAGGAGTTGTAGGGCCTGGGTGAATCATCCAGGGCAAGTGGAGTGGGGTGGTCTCTGCCCACGTATCATGTGGAAATGTCATCCCCCGGTCTTCATACACCCCCAGTCTCTTGACGCACACTACAGCTTGTCACACAGTAGGCAATTTTGTTAATTTATGGATAGCGGACCTCTCTTGTTGAGCAGTTCGAACGCAAGATCTTTCCTGTCCACCCTCTGACAAGCTACCCTCACTCACTAGTGTGCCTTTCACAAACCTCCCCATCTTAGGCAATACGTCACCTCTGTAAGTTTTTCATCCAATTTTTTTTTTTCGGCTAGGGAATTTTCCCCCTCCACATCCCAATTGGTCCGTAAACCGGACCAGCCCTTTCTCTGCTGATGCCGCTGTTATTAACTCTTCTGCCTCCGTTGAACCCCGGGCAGGGGGACAGAAATGGTGGAAAGACTGTCCAAATGCCGGGTCAGAGCTGGGACTTTTCTCCACTTCAACTGAATTCTATGTTCTCAAAAAGAAACATTTCGCAACAGAAACGTGAGCTGAAATAGGAGCAAGTGCGAACACCCAAACATAAACCCTGCTTGCCTTTTCTCTGTATATATTGTTGCTGGGGGCTCGGCTCCCCCCCACCCCCCACTCTTGGTTTGTGCTGCATCAGCGATGGGCTCCTTTGTCATTCAGTTAGGCTTTGCGCTCTGGTGTGTGGCTAGGGTCACTGACACATGACCTCTCCGCACAAAAATACTAAATATACGCCGCGCCCCTCCCCCGCGGGACTGTCGCACGCAGCCCCATCACCCCATTCAGGGTCCCAGATGGTAAATAGCAGCAGGAGAGCATTGTGTGATTTTTTATCTTTCTTATGCCTATTTTTTAAGGCAGTGCTCTGTCCCGTCGCCGCCTCTGTGTGGTGTTTTTTTTTGTTCTGGTCTGCCTCCGCAAATTAGCTAAATCCTGCATTTGAGTGACCAGCGATCACGACGTGCAAAAGCCCTGAAGACTGTCACCGTATCAAAGCGGATGAAGCTCTGTGAAAAGAAGCCACGGCAGAATCCAACCTGCCAAGACCCTGCTTTTGAGGAGTTTGGCCTCAGACACGCCGATCAATAGAAGGCAAAAGGACCAGGCCTCATTTTCTGCATAGGTCTATAATAAAATAAATAATAATAATTCAAGGACAATAAATGGATTATCTGTAGCCCCGAGCAGATCTTGTTGGCGTTGTGATGCATTTTAATCAAACATCGGATATACAAGTGGATTTCGTCATGCATTAATATTTATAACACAGGGTCAAAGGACTCCTTGCTGTACAGTTAACCCCAAAAACATAGGTTGGGTTAGCATTTGGGCATATGGTTTATGACCAGTTTGAGAGGTGAGGTCTTTCTGACCATGGGCTCTTGCATGATAAGTGAACAAGACAGATGGATAGATATATAGATTTTAACTTATATAGGCATATATGTTCAAATATTTCATTGTTTAGTGTTACTCAGTCAAAAGCAGATTGCATTATTCTGGTAAATATAGGATTTGCCCCTTTGTGTGATATTTTAAGACACCTCTCTGTTTCTGGTAGGTCAGGTTAGTCCACGCTAGACGGCCGTGTCTCGCCACGACGATAGCCTCGCCCTCTTAGCCCCCACCCCTCCCCACTTTGCCCCTTTCTTTTCAGCACTCTTCATGATAACTCTTCTGGCACGGCCCCCTCCCATGAAGCTGCCATTGGCTCCGGCGGCGAATCGTGAATTTATGGTGAGAACGGCCCCACCGGCCCCTGACCTGGGCCGGGGCAGCCAGTGGAGTAATGACTTTTCCCCCCCAGTTTCAGCTGATTGGATTTGGGCGGCTGGTGAATTGAAATATCGAAAGAGGGAATGAATTCCCCGGGCGCTGGGGTTACCGTCCCTTTGTCCGCCTTTGTTTTAGGTTGTTGAATATTAATGGCGGTGTGGATGCAAGGTCTAGTTACATGTCTAGGGAAAGGTGGGGGGGATGCTTTTTTTTGTTGTTTTGCAAATATTGTCGGGGAGCCCCGCGTGGTTGCCAGGCTCTTACGTCGCCTTTTGGACGGCGGTGCGTAGATGTCAGCTGGCCTGCTGACGAGAGATATTTAAAGGGCTAAGTGTCCTTTTCAAGTGTCATGGCTGCTGCCTAATGCCATTCAGCTCTCGGGGGCCTTTTACTGATGGCTTACTCCTTAAAACACCGAGAAAGGAGAAACGCACAGACTATGCAGCAGGCCTCGGCACCATGTTTAATGGTTTGCGTCTGCAAATCGGCCACGCAGTGTTTGTTCTAGAATTACGTAGATTGAGCCTCCAAATTCAAGGGGCATTTTATCATTTTGCCTGTGCCCTTGCCAGATGCTGTCAAGGATTTTAACTGGTCTGAATTTTCTGGGATCCTCTGCAGTCCGCAACATATTCAGACACAAGTGGGTCATTCAAACATAATGTGCAATTAACGTTTATGCTTGGAATCTGGTGTGTTTTTTGGGGATAGATTTGCACGATGGTGTATAAAATGGACTAACAAGTGCCAATAGCTTTTGTGTCTTTTTTGGGTACATTACATCCCATCTCTAAGCACTGTAAGATGTAATGCACACAGGACTTGTAGTTCGACAAGGCTTTACTTTCCCCTTCCTGTCTAGCACTAACACACTGGCAGCCCAGGGTGTTTTTTTCTGAGTGCATCTGTGTGGAAAGACATAAAGCGCATTACTGTCTGGACTCCCAGTGCTGACGGGAAAGAATTGAGGTGCTGCTACTGTAAAATCTAAGGGGACCAGCTTGTACATACATGCTGCAAGCTGCAACCAGCCAGATTGGTAATGTGTAGGTACTGCTAAGCAGCTAATTGAGGCACTGGTATTTACAGATTACCCAGAGGAGCCGGTGAGAGCTATAGAGGAATTATTTAGGCTTTTGAAAGTATCTGAAGAATTCAAATTTATCATGATGCCCCTGCGGGCTGTCTGCGAGCAGATTTTATTCTAAAAACCTGTTTATAATCATGCCAGCCTACCGCTATGGAGAATTTCTCCGTGTTTCATGTGTTTGCTGTCTTTGTAATGCAGAACAGCCTCACTTCTTCTGCCTTTTGGTTTCTGTGGCAAATTATAGAGGAAGGTTTAGGGCTGGGAGAGCCCTGGACTGCTACGCCTTAGACCTAGGATCCTCAAAGATGCATAAGTGTGCTTGGAAAAATGGCAATGCATTCAGGCTAAGCACTCCTAGGAACCTTTGCCTGATATTTCACTATCTTTGTGGTTTGTTGCAACAGTATACATTGCTTTTAACAATCTACCATCTCCTTGCAGCTAATCTCTTTAGCTAAAAATACAGTACAGTTTCCCAATGTTCACCATCTCTGGAGATCTGTATCACACTTCTACACTTAAGTCAGTTAGGCAGTCTAGGGCATAGATAATTACCCCCCACACGCTACACTGTCAACATGCACAGTTGACGCAGTTCTTTTTGTAATGTGCCTATTTTGTTTCCCTTTATTGGTTATTCCCTTGAATTGCGGGCCGATAGTGATTTCTTTCCACAGGCTAGGGCCTCAGAAAGGCGGATTGGCCAGGTATGGAGTCAGTCACTTGATACATAACTAGCTTTTCCATTCCTATCTAATTTTTAGAGGGACCCAACTTTCTTGGAAATATGTTAATTTTCCCATAGTTCAGCCAGTCTCTGCCACATTTTCTTGCCCAGTTTAGAGTGATATGGCTCAGCGATGTAATATGCACTTACATTTTATATTTGGTAAACCAACATACCGAGAAGGACAATTCACAAGAATTCCATTGCTGAGGACACAGTAAAAAGGCAGCCGTTACAGGTCTTGCACGCGGTTAGACAAAGAAAACTTCCTTTTCTAGAGTGTAACCTAAGCAGATGTACACCTGGTGATAGTGGGAAACCCTAACCTGCCAGCAGCCTCGCCTGCTCAATTCTCCTCTGTCAAGCAGACCGTGGTGATTGCTTTAGAGATCATGTCTCTTCTTGAGCTGCGGAGGGAGTGTCGCCATTCAGGTGTCTGGGGTTCACCTGTCCTCGTTTAACCTAAACTGTCCTGGGTTGTGTCCAGGAAATGGTCTCTTATGGCAAATCTCTGTAATTGCTGTCGATTGAGCATACAACAAACCGGGTGTTACAATTTTAGTACACTTACGGCTTACAAAGCCAGACGAGTCCTACTTTAAGTGCCCCTTTTTTAATACCCTCTGGTGGCTGAGTCACCAGCATTTAAACCCATGACCAGCAAATGGCATGAAGATCTCTGCAGCAGTTGCGTTAACCACTATGTGGTTTCTCACAAGTTGAGTATTGTCACGGGCTTGCTTAACGTTTCTAAATGAGGAATGGAGGTAGAAAGGTCTCTTGGGAAACGGATAGATGTAATGTGCCCACAAAAGCAAATTACATTAAAAGAACAGTCTAACTTGCTTGAGATGTGGTTGATTCAGAAAGTTTCAATTTCCCTATTGAGCCATTTTATCTCTGTCATAAGTTCCAACAACATGTATTGCGAGGGGTTGCTTTTGAAGGAAGTTGCATCCTGTCTTGCATGGGCAGCCAAGGTTCTGGGGGCTGGATGCTAGTGGTGTCCCACTTGGGTTTTTTCAACCTATTCCTACAGATATAGAGACCACATCTTCTTCGCGCTAGTGAGTTTCGAGGGCAGACCCAGCAGGTAGACCACGCCACTGCAGAGCTTCTAGGATAGTAGTGTCTCCAAAGCCAGATCAGACAAAGTCTCTAAATCCTCTTTGTCACTTCTGCCTCAACTCAGTCAGCACCCAAAGGAACTTTATGGACTGGTGCCGACGTATCTCCATCCAAGAGATGCTTTCAGTTATGAGCAAGAACTAAGGTGTTTGTTAAAAACAAACTGCAACAAAGTGGGCAAAACAGTCATACAGGAAAAATATTGACCATGTACGTAGCGTGCTCTTGAAACAGAACTTTCTTTTTCTAGCATACCCTGAATGTACTGATGAACGAACGTTCTTGGAGTAGAGCCAAATAACCACAGGTGAAATAGCCATCTCAGTTTCACTAATATTGTCAAACTTAGAAGGAGGAAAGAAGAGTTTGCTCTGGCGAATTCAACCTAGATCTCTACTATCTCTGCTTCAGCCTCAGCTATTCAACTTGTGTTATAGTAGAGACTTGGAATTTGAATTGCAATGTATGGGCTCCTTGCCCCATCTATCATGTAAATGGATGCAGAATATTTCTTTTTAAGATATGTGCTTAAATATGTTTTGTACAGTGCTATAACATGCTCCTGAAGGTGAGCTTCAGAGCATGTGTTATTGCCAAGCTCTGCCGCTCAAAAGCTCATTGTATAATAGCTGCAAATCCCGTGCCATCCAACCTCTTGGTCCATCTAGCAGCTGTGCCCAGTTTTCCCAGCCCTTGTGTACGCTGTGTTGCTGCCTTAATTCATATTTGTCCTTTACATTAGTTGGACAGTAGACTTGCTAGAGAATGTATTTGACACATCTGTGTTTTGCTATCCTTTTGCCAATTTAGCATTGTCTGGATAATAAAAGTGACCATTGCTTCTTAGACACTCCTCAAAGAGTCCAAGCACTTAAAAGAAAGGTGGTTTTATTCATATACAGCTGGACCCAGTAAGTCTAGTTTAGTGTGTCATCTCAATATTGGTATCTGTCAGGAAATCTGGCCAAGTGGTATCTTGTTCTTGTACTGGAAGCGGAGCTCGCAGACGCCTGCTGGCTCTTGCAGAGAGCCCTGCACATACAGGAGGACTGGATCAGTGCAGGTTTTTAGGATACCCATTGAAGATACATTGACATTAAATTCAACAGAAGAGAGCAGATTTACATAGTCGGTGGTTATCATGAAATTATGACATGGATTAGACCTTTCTCGACCCAAGTTGGACATCCTTACCTAAGTGAATTAGGTGATTTATGATCAGCTGAGCGCACCAAACCACAATCACTTATGTTAGGTGACAAACACAATTTGTTGTTTCCTGTTCCTACTAGCTCCCACTATCTGCTTCCTAAAGTATAGAGATCATGATTCATTATACACATACACACACCCCTTGTGTGTCTCTCTCTCTCCCTCACTCTCTTGCTTCAAGTTTATGCATTGGAGGTAAACATGGTTGTGCTGTAAAGGTTGAACGTCAAACATTGGACATTTGTACGGTGATAAACCCTTACAAACTCCTGGTTAATTTTTAATCTGTGTAGCAACAGTGACTGAACTTTTCACGCGGTGGACTCCAGCCAGTCTGTTGTTATGACCCGAAATGGCACGGAGTGAACAGTATTTGTTTGTGAGCACAGTTAGTGCCAATGAAGGCAGAAGTGGCCACTAGTGACGTTAGAACTAACCCAGGGTCATTGTCGATAGATGCCTAGTCCCACCTCTTGGTCACAAGGGTTCATACAAAGCAAGTTGAAAGTTAAACAGACCTGGCTGTTCTGGCACAACACAGCCAGTGGACATCCCCAGCTGCCTGCCTTTAAACAAAAATCTCTCGAGTTGCTTGTGTACCAAAAGGAGTGCATCAACATTTTATCGCAAAATGAGCAGGCTGCAGAAGTAAAGAGTTGGGCTGCCAGGTGGAATGCTAACCAAAGCTTCACCTTAGTGGAGTGCGTGGGTCGGGAAGTAGGGTCTTTGCCCATGTCCAATAGTCTACGAGGATATTCCTTGCCTCACCCCCCCCCCCTAATTTGAAAGCAACCCAATTTAATGGGGACAACTCTTTCAAGAAGTAGTTTAGGCTGTTGTGGGGGACCTTTGAATGTTACTCCTTGTAAAGTACACCTCCTCCTTCCTTATGGGCTGAGTGCATGGTTCGGTCTCGGTGCTGGTTCCGACAGGCAGTGTGACTTTTCAAGAAATCCTAGTGAGCTGTAGTCTCCTTCATAGTGGAGAAGCCCAAACATTAATGTACATCATCGTAAAGCTCCAAGCTTGTTAAACCACTGTACTCAAAGTTTGGTTTTACTCCACTTGGTGGGGAAGGTTTATCTAGCCTATTGCATGCTAGCTAGGCTTTGCAGCAATATGAATAGCTTCCATGCCAGTGATACAACCCAACAAATTCCATTTGTGAAATAAGGCACTAAGGCACTCGAGTTCTTGAGGAAAGATGATGTTTGAGACCAGTCAGTGTGCCAGTGATACGGCATACCCGAACTAGATGGTAGAGGGAAGTATAAAATAAGATATGCTCCCTAGCCAGCAGCTCTGGTTGGCTACTCACAGGTCGAACAAAGGCCTGGTCGGCTTCTGGCCAGGCAGAGGTTGCTGACCGGAGAGTCAGGACATTTTTTTTCTCATCTGTGTGCAGGTTTTGACCTTGACGCAAGGGTCATGTGACTACTGTGGGGTGATCGTTTTGTACAGAGACACTGCGTCCAGCATAGGCTGACTTTATGAAACAACATCAGACTCTTCTGTGTTGACCATGAACTAGCTCCGACGGTGGCCCTCACCTGTCTACATCTTTTGGGGCAATGGGTGTTGTCAAGCTGCTGACCGCGTTTCATGGGCATGTTATTATCAAATATTTGCTTTCAGGGTGCAGAGTGCATGTAGTCTGAAGGTTTTAAAGATGAAATGGTGCAGGTCACTCAGTCATGGGATGGGCGCTACTGATACAATTCTTAGTATAGTTTGTGGGGTCAAACTCTTTATAACAGCAGCCATTCCTTTATACATGTTTTTGCGCTCCAGCCACACCTGTGCTTTGCTTCTAGGAGACCTTTTGTTTGCCTGCAAAGTGAGAAACCTTGCCCCAGTTTTCATAAAGGAGAACCATGGCACTCTGAAGTACAGGCCTCTGCGTATAATAGACTGAAGAGAGGAAAACAGTTTTGGATAGAAACCCAGAGCACATTTTTTCTGGCAGGCCTGTTGTAACGAAAGCACCAAACGTGCTTGCCTTGCAGCTCGAGGTGATTTCATTGAGGTGCTGTACATGCCTGAGCCCTCACTGTGTTCCGGGGAAGAGTCCTCATAGATTGCCAGCCGACAGGCCTACCCACTAAAGGAGGTCTTTTCCAAGAGTTATGACCTGGAGAGTGATGTGTCACATGAGCAACCACGAGATCCGAGTACCTATCATTTCTTCCATAGGTGACCAACATTTTTGGAATCTTGTATGATCTACCAAAATGTGAATGTGGTGACTTTACACACAGATTTGTTCACCTGGAATTACATGGTGTACGAAAAGTAGACGTGCATTTAGTCCTGGCCCACTTGGCCTGACCCTGTGATATTTTGTTGGGAAAGTGTGTTCAATGATTTGTCGCGGCTGGATTCACTAGCATCTGCTAAAAAAAAAAAAAAGAGAGCTTGATTGGTGAAGACTTATCGGCAAATAAAAGTTCCGGTGTAGTCAGTAAGTACCCTCATTATTGATTCACCATTTTAGTTTCTTGTTTAGCTTCCTCTTTCACATGTTCTTTGAAATGTTCCCATAGGAGCCCAGCGGATCTTGAAGGAAAGTCCATTTAGTTAAACATAGGTTTTATTTTACCACCAGCTGAATATCTGTTGCCAAAGGGTGCACATTAAACAAATCCTTCACATGACGGAAGCCACAAACTTGCAGAATATCGGACTATGAAATGGGGAAAAAACACAAGACAGAATTGTAGTGTGAGAGGAGGAACAAAGATGGAGACAGTAGCCCATAGTAAAGTCTTCCTTTTTGTAGTAGACTAGACAGTCTAGGTAGGTGTTTCTGGCTGTCCTTGCCGAATATATACATATCCCAGGCGACTTCGAAAAACTACTAATGTACAACAAGATCTCATCTAAAGTGTAAGACCATCTAATAAGGTGTAAATAAATATCGGCCTTGCATTTATTAGTGTATGGTGTTGATGCAGACTTCAAATAGATGATTGTCTAAACTTGATCGTCTTGTCAGTTCTAAACTTTTAGAGGGCCCAGTTGATTTCAAGTCTTTGCATAGTTCTGCTTGATGTGAGCCTCTTTTCCTCGGCTCCCCTAGATTGCTGGATTGTCTCCCTTGTCAGTCAAACATGGGCATAGGTGGCGGATCTGGGTACGTGGCGGGGGGGGGGGGGGGGTGCCGTGCGTGTGTGTTTTGAGTGGTCAGTTATTTGAGACGGGAGGGGGCAGGGAGGAGGGGGCAGCAGCTTGCAAGGGTTGATCTGCAATGCAAATTATGCAGCCTGCCAAACAATGGGGAAGGGAGCAGGGCCATTTCTGGGGTCGGCCTCAAAATCAAATTTGTGCTTTGTTAAAAGGGACCCTTCCAGACGTCCCCGTGAGCACAGAATTAGCTGGAGGGTAGGCATGGGGTGGTGTGGGTGACTTTTCTTGCCCCGGGGGTCATCTGTGATTTCCCAGGAGAGCAGGACAAGAAAATCAATGCAGCTATTAAAATTCAGGGAATAGGTGTCTGTTCGCTTGCCAGGTTTTACGAACCGGGGATGCTTTTGTTCTGCGCTTAGTCTGCTGGGGGCTTGCTGTGGAGTTCCACTTTTACCTCTTACT